>NC_080729.1:6201916-6246916 GCF_019097595.1 Hemibagrus wyckioides
GTTACAAAACAAAGGACATAGAAACAATACGACAAAAAACTAAATACAGAGTGAGCAAGCTTAAACAGGGGAGACTTGAGTCTAGATTTAAAGAGTCAATGTTACGGATGTCTGGAGGTAAAGAGTTCCAGATCCGGGGAGGAGAGCAACAGAAAGCCCTCTGCCCCATGGTGGCGAGACGAGCAGAAGACACAGAAAGATGAAGAGAAGAGGCAGATCTAAGAGAACGAGAGGGAACGTGGATATGGAGAAGATCAGACAAGATTGTGAATAGCTTTAAAAGTGAGAAGAAGAATCTTAAAGTCGATGTGAAGCTTGACCGGAAGCCAGTGAAGCTGCTGAAGAACCGGAGTGATGTGGTGAAATGAAGGAGTTTTAGGGGTGAGACGAGCTGCCGAGTTTTGAACCTGTTGAAGTTTAAGAAGAGATTGATGAGAGAGACCAAAAAGAAGGGAGTTACAATAGTCGATACAAGATCGTGAACAAGAATAGCAGTAGCATTCTGTGTGAGGGAAGGACGAAGACAGTTGATATTACGTAGATGAAAATACGCAGGTCGGGTCATGTTATTAATATGTGATTGAAATGAGAGTGTACTGTCCAGGAGGACACCCAAACTCTTAACCTGAGTAGAAGGGGAAACAACAGAGAGGTTGAAGCTATTTATTTTAGATAAAGTTGATTTAGTACCGATTAAAAGAAATTCAGTTTTCTCACTATATAATTTGAGGAAATTGGAAGAGAACCAGGATTTGAGTTCATTAAAGCAGTCGAGAAGGAGAAGAAGGAGGGAGGGTAGCATTAGGTTGGCTAGAGTAATAGAGTTGGGTGTCATCCGCATAACAGTGGAAGAGAATACTGTATTTTCGAAAGATATTGCCAAGAGGAAGAAAGTGGACGATAAAAAGAAGAGGTCCAAGGACAGAACCTTGCGGGACCCCAGTGTTAACAGGGGAAGATTTGGAACTAAAAGAGTGTAATTTGATGAACTGAGTGCGCTCTGATAGATATGATTTAAACCAGTCCAGGGGGGTGTTAGTAATACCAATCGAGATAAGTTGATTAAGAAGGATGGTATGAGAAATGGTATCCAAGGCCGCATAAGAATGGTGACTGATCCAGAATCAGCTGCCATGAGGCGGACTGGAAATGGAACTGGAAATGGAAATGTTCATACAAGTTATTACAAGTTAAATGAGAATGAAGTTGAGAAGCAACTAATTTTTCAAGGATTTTTGAACGAAAAGGTAAGTTGGAGATAGGGCGGAGATTATTGAAATGACTAGGAACGGCGCCAGACTTTTTCAGAACTGGAGTAATAGCAGCAGTTTTAGGAACAATTCCAGTAGTAAGAGAGGGGCAAATGATAGCAGAAATAAGAGGAATCAGAGAGGGAAGACATGCCTTGACCAGAACAGAACAGTGGGAAACGGATCCAGCGAACAAGTAGAAGACTTAGACTTATGTAAAAGATCTGAAATATCTGAAATGGTGGGAAACTGGAAAGCGGAGATAGGATAAGGAATAGGGTAAGATTCAGAAGAAGTGGTAAGGGAGCATGGTGCGCCTAAGTGCAGGTGAATTTTATATATTTTATCACTGAAAAAGGACATCAGAGAGTTGCAAAAGGCAGATGAATATAGATGAGAAGGTAAAGAACACTGGGGACTAAAAACAGTATTGAAACGTGAAAACAGCATCTTAGGTTTGCCTTCGTTGGAACATATCAAACCAGAATAATACCTGGATTTACAGTTCTTATAGTGCAGAGTATGACTTATGTACAGATCTTTGTGGACAGTTTTCCTATAAAGCCGTTCAAGCTGACGACATTAGCCGGAGCTCAGAAGTAAACCAAGGTGCAGAGTGAGAAAAGGTGACTGTCCTTGTTTTCAGAGGAGCAAGAGAGTTAAGGATACTATTAAGACCATCATTATAATGAAGAACCAGATCATCAGGGTTGGATAAATTGTTAATGTTCATAAGATTATCAATACTACAGGAAAGAGCATCAGAACTGATGTCCTTAATATTGCGAAATGAGATGACGCTTGATTACAGAAAGAGAGTGTTGAACATTGAATGAGAGAAGTATAAGTGATCAGTTATAGGGAGATACAATCGAAGGAGTAAGACCAGAACAGTCCAAAATGTGTCCCTTTGAATGAGTAGGAAAATCAACATGCTGCTGGAGACCAAAACTCTCAAGACAGGCAACACAGTCTCTAGTAAGAGGGTGCTTAATATTGTCACTGTGTATATTAAAGTCACCCAACAATATTATATTTGAGGAAAGAGGGTGAGAAAATCAGCAAAATCAGATGTTTGGGGGGCAATAAACCACTGCAACGATGGTGGGCGTGGGTCCGGGGAGTTCCCACACAGTTGATTCAAAAGAGTCAAATGCAGGAGTGGACACTGGCCAGACTTTCCACTTCTCACGGTGAATTATCGCGAGACCACCTCCACGGCCAGAGCCACGTGGTTCACAGATATAAACAAACCCAGGAGGATTTGACTCACTGAGGGCGGAAAAGTCATTGGGTTTCTGTCAAACAGAGAAAGTCAAACTTTCGGAGATCCTGGATAAGATCCAGGAGACCCTTGCTCGTAAGAGAGCGGATATTTAGTTTATGGTGGTGTTATCACATGTGACATTAGCATTACCTGGTCTAGCTAACACACTGTGATCAACACCCCGGACAGTGTAACGTGAAGGATGTTGAGAAGAAGTCCCAATGGATTTTATTCCCCTAGGGTTGTCGAAGTGGAACCTCCGACACGACCCTCGATGGATGGATATCTACGACGAGGCAGGCGAGCAATATCCGGGCGAAGGTGTAGCGCCGGCGGAGGCTCCGACAGGTTAAGGCGGAGCCGGAGTAGCTCAGCAGCCGGGTACTGGAGCAATCCTGTCGCGGGTTTGTAGACAGGCAACAGGAGAAGCCAAACGATGGCATACCAGAAATAAATGCACCCGATCCACATTGTAGAGTCAGATAGTTTACGTAACAGACCACGGAAGGGTTCGGAAACAAAACACAAACAAACACACTGCCGGAGAGGAGCGGCAGCAAGCAATAAACAGCTTTCGTCCTGTTGCGTGTCCTCTCAAAGGTCACTCTATTTCGAATTAATCCCATTTAATGTTCAGATTTATCAAATAAGAGCCAAACTTCTCTTCAGCATCAATATGATTATGTGGGGAAAAGAAAACAACAATCTTTTTTTTTTTTTATTTTAAAATCATATGTCATAGTCCATTATCATAATGCCAACATATGACAATTATCATAATGCTAAATAACTTTTAACACACACACACACATCAAGGATCCTTATGATTGTCAGGTCAACTCAGTATACGTCATTATGACCTGTACTTAAGAGCTAGGTTAATTTAAAACAACCTATTTTATTTTGTCCATTTCTTCTTTACAAAGGATGTGGAAGGTTTTCTGCTGGAGAACGCATCCTGGAGCAGAAAGAGACTGATCTCACAGTTTTTTCCACCAACAACTAGTACAGCTATGATTAAATGATGAGTGCTCTTTGGATCCGACGTGTAGCTCTTCTTCCACTACACTACCCAAGCGCACACACACACACACACACACACACACATAAGATTGAATATGTACACAAGCACTGTTTTTGAATCACTCACACACACACACACACACACACACACACACAAAATGATACACACGCTCACATGAGAATGAAAATGTACACAAGCACTGTTTTTGAATCACTCACACACACACACACACACACACAAAATGATACACACGCTCACATGAGAATGAAAATGTACACAAGCACTGTTTTTGAATCACTCACACACACACACACACACACAAAATGATACACACGCTCACATGAGAATGAAAATGTACACAAGCACTGTTTTTGAATCACTCACACACACACACACACACACACAAAATGATACACACGCTCACATGAGAATGAAAATGTACACAAGCACTGTTTTTGACTGACACACACTCGCACACACACAGGCACACACACTATATGATGCACATAATGATACACACCACACAATGATACACACACACACACCACAATGATACACACACTCACGTGAGATTGAAAACGTACACAAGCACTGTTTTTGACTCCCACCCACACCCACACAATATGATACACACACACACGCACAAAATGTGTGTGTGTCACACTCATATGAGATTGATAATGTACACAAGCACTGGTTTTGACTGACTCACACACACACACACAATGATACACACACTCACATAAGATTAAATATGTACACAAGCGGTGTTTTTGACTCACTCACACACACACACACACACACACACACGAATACTTGCTCTTTCCTGAAGCAGATATGAGCAGGAGTTTGGGGGGAAGGTTTGTGCAGTGAGTGTACAGTGATGTGATGGAGTGTGTCAGCATGAGCCTCATGAACATTTAAGTCTAATTTCTTATTCACTCTTGAGCCCCACACAGTGGTGACATGGGACACAACACTTCTGCATCATTTATTTTTTACAGAACAATTCTTAAAGCTTAAGTGAAGCATTAATAAAAAACCTTCTCTAAATGTTGCTGCTGTTGAAATGGGGGGTGTTTTCAGTACTGGAGCTGATTTTTATTTTGTTAAAATGAATATCAAAGAGTATAAGACAAATAATATAAAAAATATTTTTGCTTGATAAATTGACGTCAATTAATGAAAAGTATAAGTGTAAGTATAAATACAACTAAAGCATAAATACACTAAAATATTACTTAAGAATTGAAACAAATGAACTCATAACAACAATTAACAACAACAACAAAAATAAAAACTGAATTATGATCTTGGGACTTGCAACGAATTCATAGAAAGCATGACTAAAACTGTAAGCGTAAATAGTAGAATCCCCCCCCTTGAAACTATTTTTATTAATAATATTTATTTATTTATTTATTTGTTTGTTTGTTTGTTTGTTTATTTATATATTTTTTATTTATTTACCTATGAAGCAATCATTTTATTTATAATAATTTATTATTTATTTATTAATAATATTTACATTATGAGTTTCTCTTGATAATGTACTTTTATTATTCAATTATTATTATTATTATTATTATTATTAAAAAATGTATTGCAATTTAGAAATTATTTATTATTATGTATTTACTATAATTTATTAATGAATAATTTATTTATAATTTTGAATACAGAATACACTGCAACCTCTGTGGGGGAAAAAATAATAATAATAATAATAATAGGGTATAAACTATAATAATCATACATATTTTTATAGCCCTTTAAACTTAAACATTTTACATCAACAAAACAGCCCTGGACCATTAAATAAGAAACTTTAATTCTATGAAATTGACTTCAAAACTATACATATTATATAATAGAAATAAAATTTGTTGACTGAAATTTAAACGAGAGGAGGTGAAATATTATTAAATCCAGAGATGAACACAATGGGAAAAAAAAATAATTCCAGTGTAACCACATACATGTCCATTTTCAGATGTCCAGTACATGACACTGTGTTTTTAGCATGGAGACCTCTGTGATGAAGAGAATCTTCAAGCCAGAGTTAAAATTCTCCTTTCCCTGACAGCTAACATAATAAGTGAGGTGGTTGCAACTAACAACAAAAGACTGCTAATAATCTCAATTCGGCTCTCACTGTCAGCAGAAACGGGGCTCCAGACAAGCAGAGGCTAAATGGTATTCCCATAACAGCTTAGTTGATGTATATTTTTAATATCTAGTAATATTATGAGCTCGTAAAATAGAGGAGCGCTGATGGCAGCTATAACCCCACATCAAGCCGTCTCCTTTTATTTGTTTCAGCAGCCGGTGCACCACATAACTATTAAACAAACTAAGGAGGACCGTGGGGAAGGCCGTGTCTGAAATTTATCGAGTTCGAAGACATAAGCAGAATCGCACCCCCAACCCGACGTGGACTATTTTGGTATAACAGCACAGTCTGTCTTACTCTTCTTCTGTTGTTTTGTCTTAAGGGTATACAAACTTTTGCATATTAATCTGATTTATATGATCAGAATGGGTCCACAGGTAAAATAAGGTCCTTTCATCATTATGCAGACACAGAAAAGGTTCAAGTAACTGCAATAGCAAGGCAAATATCCTTGTACACACACACACACACCTGTACTGTACTTATAAGGACCTTCCACTGATATAATTATTAATGCAGGTAATTAATACTAAGCAACAGCTGAACCTAATCCTATCCTTAACCTCAATATTTATTTATTTATTTAATGAGACTGCTCAGATATTTCTAACCTTGATGTTGAAATTCGTCAAAATAATTTTAAAAAATGGTCCGTATCAAGGTACAAAAAATAAAAAGCATGCCTACACACACACACACACAGTACCATCACTGAATGCTTTCATTCATCTCTGTGTGTATGCTCTTCACTGACCTTTACAGTCTGTTCAATGAGGCAGATGATCTCTTTTATTCCAGCTGTTTAGGGGTTAAGAAAAAGCAGGAAATGCCACTGATCTGGCTTTGAATTCTGAGAAATGGTTCTTATTGGTAATTTGATCAATACTGTGGACTTTTTAAGGACAATTTGTTGGATAATAGAGTCTTATAGCAGCATACATCAGCTCTTTCAGTAGGAAAACCTCAGGGCCTTCTTCTAAGAACCTTTTCATTTCACAGAATAGAAATGTGGTTAATGTGTGTAATGTCTTGAGAGTAGATAGAGAGATCGACTCGAATATATATTAATAGTGTGGAAATGAAAGAAATGCTCATGAAAAGAAGGATGTGGGGAAAACCATCACATACATACACTTAAAAAGCAGTTTGTACTTTGGTTAGGCAATGTGAGTATAGAGTTAGACGTTAACCCTAACCCTAGGGGTGAATCCTAAACCTAACCCTAAACCTAATCCAAAATCATAACCCTAACCTGAGGGATTAACCCTAACCCATAATCTCAAACCCTAACTCTATGTGTTAATCCTAAACCCTAACTCTAGGGGTTAACCCTAACCCTACAGGTTAACCTTAACCCTAGGGGTTAACACTAACCATAACTCTTTATTTCTAACTATTCCTTCAAAAGAATTAAATGGGAAAAATTCTAAGTTATTAAACAACCCACCATCTTAAACTTGCAGGTTTATTTCTTAGGTACTTTCTCAGTCACTGCTGATGATGTGTTATGGATGTGTCAATCAAATCTCAGCTCAAATCCAGGGCTTGTTTCTGATACAACAGACACTGACAAATGGCATGAATGTATAGTCTGGGCTAGAAAGAAATCAGCTTCTTCATACCCTTCTAAGAATTTTCTTATGACCCCTAGTGGTGCTGTTCTGCTTGGTTTCACGAAAATTAATAATGAGCCGTGATTTTTAATGGGGAATATGTGGAAGATGTGGAAGCCAAAAGAGAAATCTTATACCGATTTATACCGGTCTGCCCCCTGCTGGTGAGTGTTGTATATTGTTAATTGTTAGTTGGTTCTAATCTCAAAACACCAAGATAAAAAAAAAAGAACCGATTTGGATCTTCAGCTGTATCCCAAATGACATAATATACACTACACTATGCACTACATACCCCACTATCTAGTGTATGAGTTTTAGAAGGGTAGTATCATCTCAAATGGAACACTAACAGGAAGTATAAACCGTTTCCCAGTCAACTGTTAATGATGTCAAAGTCACACAAATGTCGGCTAACTTAAAAGACATCTGTAAGACATTTGGTCAACCAGAGTGTTGTCAGCCATCTTGAAAAGTGTTTTCCGTGCCTGGTTGCCCCACCCCTTACCTCTACGTAAGCAAAGGTGCAATTGTTACGTACAGGAAGTGTCAAAGTGTGTTTTTGCTTGAATAAGTGCATTATCCTGCAACGTGAAGTGTAAGTTTTAGTGTGAACACACTGCTCACGATTTCTACTGCAAAATGGCATGGAATAGTGCATAAGTATGCGAATTAAGATGCACCATTTGTCTGTTGTGTCTGGGGTAGACACAGCCAAGCAAGCACACACACACACACACTTGCTCGGGTTTCAGAAGGCTGCGAGCGTCCGATTAACCAGACGCATAATCAGAATCAACCAATCATTTTTGATTGCCATTGAGTGGGGATAAAAATGTCACTCCAGGCTTCTGGAAAGCTGAGATAATGCATGCCACTGACTGAAGGATGAGCGCAGTCGAACCATTAGCTTGCTTGGAGTTATGCAACACCATTTTATTAATTAGCTTGGTTGACAATGAGAATGACCCTTATTGCTGTGCTGGGAGAGTTTTCTTGGTTCTGATGATGATTTCCTGAATCTCATAGTTAATTGTTTTTGTTTGGTTATTAATGAATGATCAATGAATCCCAATTTCATCTATTTATTTTAAAGGGTGCTGTCTGGTGGTCTGCACTGCACCCAAGTAGGGATTCAAGTTTATATCATGCCAGATCAGGATGAAGGGTAAATACACCGATCAGCCGTAACATTATGATCACTGACAGGTGAAGTGAATAACACTGATGATCTCCTCATCATGGCACCTGTTAGTGGGTGGGATATATTAGGCAGCAAGTGAACATTTTGTCCTCAAAGTTGATGTGTTAGAAGCAGGAAAAATGGACAAGTGTAAGGATTTGAGCGAGTTTGACAAGGTCCAAATTGTGATGGCTACTGGATGACCACTGGATCAGAGCATCTCCAAAACTGCAGCTCTTGTGGGGTGTTCAGTGGTCAGTATCTATCAAAAGTGGTCCAAGGAAGGAACAGTGGTGAAGGGTCATAGGCTCATTGATGCATCTGGGCAGCGAAGGCTGTTGCTCAAATTGCTGAAGAAGTTAATGCTGGTGCTGAGAGAAAGGTGTCAGAATACACAGTACATGATGAGTCAGGGCTGTTTTGGCAGCAAAAGGGGGACCAACACAATATTAGGCAGGTGGACATAATGTTATGCCTGATCGGTGTATATCTCTAGAGCTGACAGTGCACACCCACCCCTTACTTCCTACCTGCTGCCCAAAAAATAAGACTACTAAAAGTAATTCAGAACTAGTTCAGTTACACTTGACTATATAGTGTTCAGTTATAAAAGCGAAATTATTTCTATCACACTATCACCCGGATGAGGATAGGTTCCCTTTTGAGTCAGGTTTCTTCCTCATGTTGTCTCAGGGAGTTTTTCTTTGACACTATTATCTCTGGCTTGCTCATTAGGGATGAATATACATCTAAATTTTCTGTAAAGCTGCTTCATAAAATAAAATAAAATAAAATAAAATAAAATAAAATAAAATAAAATAAAATAAAATAAAATGTAATTTTGCTTCATGCCATAAAAGAATTGATCAGTAAAACGTGATTTTAGTGGTCATACACGCAGAGCTGTATGAAATACCCTCTTCTTACTACAGCTGCAGGGGCACCTTGGGAAAAGTAGGCCACGTCAATGCGCCTTAGCTGGCCATCTACAAGCCTCTCCACCCTCCACCCCCTCCTAAACACTCACATGGTATCACCTAACCTCTTCCCTGCTGTCCAATGGAGTGCAGTAAAGTGCATTTTCCTTCATGCTGGGAGGGGCAGTAAGTGTATGTGTCAGAGTGTGTGTGTGTGTGTGTAACATGCTACCATGCCAAAGTGATTCCCCCTTTTCCATGCACAATTGGTCACAGGCTGCACATTTTCCTTTTTGATACTGCAGGCGGAGAGGAGAGCTTTCTCAGCCAGTAGCCGAGAAAGGAAACAAAACAAGAAGGCAAAAATAAAAAAGAAAGAGGGAAAAGCAGAAAAATCCTACAGTGCAGGATCTCGGGCGTGTTTTCTAAGGACAGTACGATGAATAAGCACAAAAATATTGCTCGTCTATTCCGTATCGATATCTCCAATAGTTCAAGCGAATATATTTTACTGGTGATTCTGATTGCTGAAAGAAAGTGGTGATTAATTTATATATATATATATATATATATATATATATATATATATATATATATATATATATATATATATATTCAAATCAGAAGGTGTGTATTAATTCTTTTTTAAATAACAGTACATTTGACAAGAGTTCTGGCTGTAAAATAGATTATAGGTATATAAAAACCTTTTAATTTCATTTTTTAAACTAAACCTAATGATAAGATTGAATCATGTAGAGTGAGCGTGATCAATTCACATGGAATTAATATAGACCAGTTAACATTATTAAAACACATGAGGATGTTGGCGCTTATGGGAACTACACCGATCAGGCATAACATTATGACCACTGACAGGTGAAGTGAATAACACTGATGATCTCCTCATCATGGCACCTGTTGGGATATATTAGGCAGCAAGTGAACATTTTGTCCTCAAAGTTGATGTGTTAGAAGCAGGAAAAATGGCCAAGTGTAAGGATTTGAGCGAGTTTGACGAAGGGCCAAATTGTGATGGCTAGACCACTGGATCAGAGCGTCTCCAAAACTGCAGCTCTTGTGGGGTGTTCCCGGTCTACCAGTCAGTATCTATCAAAAGTGGTCCAAGGAAGGAACAGTGGTGAACCGGAGACAGGGTCATGGGCGGCCAAGGCTCACTGATGCACGTGTGGAGCGAAGGCTGGCCCGTGTGATCCGATCCAACAGACGAGCTACTGTTGCTCAAACTGCTGAAGAAGTTAATGCTGGTTCTGATAGAATGGTGTCAGAATACACAGCGCAGGATGGGACAGGGCTTTTTTTTGCAGCAAAAGGGGGACCAAGGCAGGTGGTCATAATGTTATGCCTGGTGGGTGTATAGCTAGAGTATTAAATTTAGTTGATTAGGTAGAATCGTACAAAAGTGTCTGTTGCGAAACACCTGCACCAGCATGGATTCATTTCCCAGCTTAGGTGTGAGCTCTCTAATGGATTTTATTCAGCACTTTGGAAATATGTGATCAAATCAAATCAGACAGCTAATTGTGTTAATGTTACTCAGTTCAGTCACTTGTGTATGTATTTTAATGATTGTCTGTCTCTGTCCTAAACAGAAACGAATAAACTGATCTCACTGAAATTCCATCGAAACATTACGTATAACTATAAATGGTTAAAAAACATGTTGTAATGTTCATAAAAAAATCTAATCATCTGCAAATAAGATTCCACAAATGATTTTTTGTATTCCAGCCGATCCTGAGATCTGTGACATGTTATTCCTTTTATATGAGCGGCTCTGACAGACGGTTCCGGCTGGAATGCAAATCCCAGGTTTATAGCTTTATATTAATGCATGATGTTACTGTTTCTATAGTAACAACTCACTCATAGGGACGTGAACGGCGGGCATTCCACAGAATACAGATAAACAATAACCAGATTACGATTGTGGAAAAAATTTGAAATTAAGATTGGCCAGAGTCTCCAGTATCAGCACTTCAGACTAAACAGTTAGACAGAAAAAAATCTCAGGACATCGCAGAAAAGAGTTTACGTGGAGGGATTTGCGGTTTCTATTGTACGGTGGCTGACAAGCGCAAAACAAAATAACAATTCAGACAAACTAGAAAAGGTTGCTATATTTTGCGAACGGAATTCTTACCGCTGATTGGATGAGATATCTGTCACTCAGGATATACAAACGGTAGGAAATTGTGTATCTATCTATTTCTTGTACGGAGATGTGTGGAGATACATAACACAACATAACAAACATATATATATATATATATATATATATATATATATATATATATATATATATATATATATATATATATATATATATATATATATATATATCTTATTATTCAGTGCTGGACATTCATATGCCATGATTTTGGATATACTGATAGCGTATCATGGCATAAAGATTAGTTATAACTAACACACCTAAAAAAAACACAAAAACACACCTAAAGAACGCAGGTACGTTTTGAAGACCGAACTATTCCAGATTAAATGATGTAAGGAGCACTATAAGAGCAGAGCTGCGTTCATATACACACCAATATATACCACTTTCTTCTGCCACAGCCTGCTGGACTTCCTGTAGATCTTGAGTGACAGATGTCTCATCCAATCAGCAGTAAGAATTCCATTCACAAAATGTACCTACCTTTTCTGGTTTGTCTAAATTGATATTGTGTTTTCTGATTTGTTTTCTGATTTGTTATTTTGTTTTCGAATTTGTTATTTTTTTTTTTGGATTTGTTATTTTGTTTTTGGATGTTATTGTGTTTTTCTGATTTGTTATTTTGTTTTTGGATGTTATTGTGTTTTTCTGATTTGTTATTTTGTTTTTGGATGTTATTGTGTTTTTCTGATTTGTTATTTTGTTTTTCTGATTTGTTATTTTGTTTTTGGATGTTATTGTGTTTTTCTGATTTGTTATTTTGTTTTCGAATTTGTTATTGTGTTTTTCTGATTTATTATTGTGTTTTTGGATTTATTATTGTGTTTTTCTGATTTGTTATTGTGTTTTTTTCTGATTTGTTATTGTGTTTTGTACTTCTAAGCCTCGGTAAACATGACCAGGGATGTCCAATCTTATCCACAAAGAGCCAGTGTGGGTGGAGGTTTCCATTCCAATCAAGCAGTACACCGTCCCTTTCTGGATAAGATTAGACACCCCTGGACATGACAAACCACAAAAAAAAACTTGCTTTGTGGACATTCCATAACAAAGTAGGATACACTGGTCTTTAATATACAGCTCTGGAAAAAAAATAAGAGACCACTGCCCAATCTCCAGATTTGAACCCTACTGAAAACCTCTGGAATGTCATCAAGCGGAAGATGGATGGTCACACACCGTCAACCAGCAAAAAGAGTGGTATAAAGTTCCCCTACAGCAATGTGAGAAACTGGTGGAGAGCATGGAGCCAAAACGCATGCAAATCGGGGTTATTCCACCAAATACTGATTTCTTAATGTTATTTAGCCAAAGCATTAACACAATTTGTTTACTAATTATTTGCATTTAGTTTTATTTGAGTTATTAAAGCTCTGCAAATACTGCATGATCTTGGGTTATTTTGATGTGTCGTCATTTCCTTTAAATATACACTCGAAATAACAATAGTTATATTTTGAATTTAGGAGAAATATTGTACATATATAATATAATACATGCACCTGTGGTACAACTAGGTACATAAATATTACACTATTGCATATTGATAGAATAATAAATTAGATCACAATTATAAATCAGCATACTTTCTTCAAAAGGATGACGTGTGACATTGTCGGTGGTTTTATAATAACTACAGACTTATTGATTACAAGCAGCTGATCATATACAGCTTCTAAGTGGCATGATTTTTTATTAAAAATACCAAAATGGAGTGTTTATTCGATGCGTATTTAATGGAAAATAACCACAAATCTCTAAATTCCACTTCACATAAACACAGTGACATCCAAAAGGTTTGAAATCATAACTAGATGAATGATGAGAAAGTGGATTTATGGACTAAAAATGATGTATGTATTCCGTCCTAAATGGCAGAGGAGCTGTTGTATTGTATTGTGTTGTGTTGTGGAGGAGTAATGGAGGGGATATAAGGCTGTTCTTTAGTAAATATAGTTTGTAGAGAAGCACAATAGAGCATCCACAACACTCAACTGGGCAGAAATCTGCCCGCAGGCCTGTACTGTAATATTGCACACACACACACACACACACACACACATACACACACACACACACGCACACGCACGCACCGTGATTATGACTTCTTTTGTATATTTATTTATATATATCACAATTCAGTACTGAAGAAAATCTAATGATTAGAAATGTCCTCATGTTCTCTACACTAATTAGCTGTAGATTTAATTGAAATACTCATCTGGATCATATTAGTCACATCTACAAAATATAGGTAATGTTCCAGGGCATGCACAGACACACACAGCTGGCTGAAGCTCCTTACTTTTGACGGTGAGGTACATGCTCTTGCTGATGTCAGCGCCCACGTCGTTGCTGACCTTGCACAGGTAGTAGCCGCTGTCTTCCTCCAGCACGTGCTTGATGAGCAGTGAGCCTCTCTCTAACAACTGCACACGAGATCCTGAGTTCAGCGCGATGGGCTGGAACTGAGGAACTCCCGCACCTGGGAACACAGCGCCCAGAGAAGGCAAGAAAAGTCCATCACATGATTTTATACAAGAATTTCTGGTCCAGATCAGCTGCATTCCATCACATTAGCGATTTGATCCATAAAATGTTTATGATCAGTCAGTGTGTGTGTGTGTGTGTGTGTGTGTGTGAGGGCGTCAGAAGAATTCTTCTACTGGGGTAATTAGTAGTTTCTATCCTGCACATCACTTATACAGATAACAATGAGCAAACAGCATTAATAATATCATTAGAATAAAATCTATTTAAAACTCTAGAACCAGGAGTACTAATACCTCAGTATCCATCCGTCCGTTCTAGTTGGATGTTGGTTATAAAGGCAAAATACAAGTTGGAGAAATATATCTAAGTCTTATTCATGCAGAACTGACCTTTTTATGTTTAATGAGTTTAAACATACTATCTGACCAGTTTTGGTATGGATGACATTTCTTTGTCATTTTGATTTTATCTTAAGGATATGAAACTTTTACACTCCCCTGTATAGAGTTTGTATGAGTTTCTTCAGTGAAGTCATACTTTTAGCTTTATTTGATTTAATATGAATAGCAATGACCTGTCAGAAAAAAAAAAATCACTGAATCTAGTCAACAAAAAAGTTTATAGTACTCTACACTATACTATACTATATTATACTACACTATGCAATGCTATGCTATGCTATACCATGCTATACAGTACTATGCAATACCATACCATACTATACATTCTATGTTATGCTATACCATGCTATGCTATGCTATGTTTTGCCATACTATGCTATGCTATTCTATGTTATGCTATACCACGCTATACTGTACTATGCTTTACCGTACTATACTATACATGCTATGCTACGCCATGCTATACTATACTATGCTATACCATGCTGTACTGTACTATACTATACATGCTTTGTTATGCTATACCATGTTATGCTATGCTTTGCCATACTATGCTATACTGTACTATAATATACTATGCAATGCTATACTATGTTATACCATGCTATACTGTACTATGCTATACCATACTATACTATACATGCTATGCTATGCCATGCTGTGCTATACTATGCTATACCATGCTATACTGTACTATACTATTCATGCTATGCTATGCTATGCCATGTTTTGCCATACTATGCTATGCTATTCTATGTTATGCTATACCATGCTATGCTATACTATACTATGCTATGCTATACTACACTATAGCCGCAGGAATCCATTTGGCTTAATTGATGAATTCTTTTATTAATACTTGTTCTTGCAATCTGTGTGGATTCTGCCAGTCTTTCAGTTGTGTTCTGTTACTGTCAGTAATCTAGTTTTTCTTGTGCATAAAGGACACATTTCACTTGATTAAAAACTCCATGCTAATACTGGGTAAGATGCTGCTTTGCTTTTAGAACAGCCTCAAATCTTCATGGCCTGGATTCCACAATGTGCTGATTCTTCAGTATTGACATAATTATATCACATCATAGCAGCAGATTTGTCAGCTGCACCCTCATCTCCTGTGCTACCAAAACACAAAGGTGATCTGTTGGATTCAGATCAGTACACTGAACTCTTTGTCATGGTCAGAGGACCATCTGTATTCTGTAATCCTATGCGTGGTTTCAGGGAACCTCAGGTGACTTGGTGCACAAGGTGAGGGAGACCCGGAAGGACATGCCAGACCATCACAGGGCACAACCACACTTAGAAATGCCAATTAGCCCCATGTTGTTTGGACATGGATCCCCCTAAGCATGTGGAGAATATACAAACTCCTCCCCCACAAGGCAGAAGCAAGAATGAAACCCCACAACCCACCACATGTGCTAAACTCTAAACCACCATCCCCCTGGTCAATTTGAGACAATTTGTGCTTTGAGTTGTGGTCTGGACTTTTGTCTTAAGTCAAGTTGGGTCCATGGATTGATGCAGTTGACACTAAATTCTAAACTCTACCACCTACATGTCACAGCAGAAATCAAGACTCATCAGGCCAGGTGATATTTTTCCAGTCTTCATCTGTATCAGCTGTAGGCTTATGGTTTGATGGGTTGTGTATTCTGAGATGCTTTTCTACTCATCATGGTTGTAAAGTGTAGTTTGATTTCCTGTTCCTGATGCAGTCTAGCCATTGTCTTCTGTGGTGGGACTCTCTCATCATCTCTCATGTTTCTGTCCACAGAATTGCTTCTCATTTTGATGTTTTTTGCTTTTTGTCCCAATCTATTGGGAATATCTCAGGGAAATTGTAGTTGAAGGTAGCTCAGTAGCTGAAATACTCAAGCCAGTCTCTCTGGCACTGACAAACATGCTAAGGTTTGATTGTGTCAACATTTCCTGTTACTGTGATTTTACACTGAGCAGGCTATATGGGATTGCTATATTTTGGTGCATATCAGCTAGTCTTTTAACAAATCACAAAGCAAAACTGAGTGAATGAGGTATTCTTTGTGAGGGTTTCTGGAAGAGCGTAAACTGCTCGAGCATTGAAGAAGAATCTGCAGTGGTTAGTTCAAGATCCTGAGTTGCGTATTCATGCCACTTAATTTAGCCTCACAGTCTAGCTTTATCATCAATAGATTTGTTTTTACCTTTAGAATGTTTCCACACAATTGTAGGAATCGGGTTTCCTTTAGCCGAGCAGTTCAGAATAACAGATTTCCCATAGATTCCGTCTTGATCCCGAGGTTGCACCTCAAAATGTGGTGGGACTGTGGAAAACAAACCAACAAATAAATAAGGAAATAAAAACCACATTTGATATTATACAGATATGTTTATCCAATTGAAGGATATGCCATACTACAGAAATCTAAAATACTCTATTCATCCTCTGTATGGTTTATACTATACAGGGTCACAGAAAGCCTGGAGTCTATCCCAGGGCACTTGGGGCACCTGGGTTTGGGGGGTTTGGGGGGTTTAGAGATGCCAGTCAGTCTACAATGATGCATGTCTTTGGACTGGGGGAGAAAACTGAAGAACCCAGAGTGAACCTTTCTAGCACAGATCGAACATGTAATCCCCATACACAAAGGAAGGGAGCTAGAAATTAAACTTAGGCCTTGGAAGTTGTTCTAATATGGTATCATGTACACTACCAGTTTGGACACACCTTTTAATTCAATGTTTTTTTGTTTAGGGATTTATTTTCTACATTCTAGAACAATACTGGAGATTTCAAAACTATGAAATAACACACATGGACTTCAGTAATCCATATGTAATGACAACAAAAAACAGTCAGTTGTTATTTTAAGACACGAAGGTCAGGTGTTCTGGAATAGTTCTTTGCAAGAACAGTATTGTCAAGTGCATTTGCAAAACCCATCAAGCACCATGATGAAACTGGCTCACATGAAGACCATCCCAGGAAAGCAAGACCAAAACTGACCTCTGCTGCAGAGGAGAAGTTCATTTAGAGTTACCAGCCTCAGAAATCACCACTTAACAGCACCTCAGATTAGAGGCATTATGAAGGCTTTACAGAGCATCAGTAGCAGACATATCTCAATATCAACTGTTCAAATGACATTATTGTGTATTTCGGCCGCCTTCAGCATTGTTTTACAATGTAGAAAGAAATAAACATCAGGAAAGACCATGGAATTAGAAGGTGTGTCCAAACTTTTAACTGGTAGTGTAAGTAATGACTAATTCACAGGAACTAAGAGTAGGGTGGATGTTTGATAATCTAAGACTTATAATAAACAGATCTCAACAAATTCACCGCTGACAAAGAAGATTTTGCTGTCACGCTTTCTGTAAGGATTTACTTATAAACTAGCACATGCCAGCTTGATATTTAAGATCATTGCCAATTATGAAGTTAGAGTTTAATTTGGCCTTTAAGAGTTTTCTTTAACCTCTGACCTTTAACAATGAGCTGAATGCTGTGCTCCACCGCAGCTGCCTCGTTGCGGGCGATACAGGTGTAGCTCCCGTTGTGGATCTCAGACAGGTTGGAGATGCGGAGTGAGCTGGTGAAATCAATATTGTCGATAGTGACTCCTAAGCTGGCGTTGATCGGCTTGCCATCTTTGTGCCAGGTAATGGACATGGGGAGGTCGCCAGAGGTCACCACGCAGGGGATGAAGACTCTCTGACCTATCGAGGCGCTTTGGGAGTCTGAGTGCTGGATCAGGGGTGGAACTAAGAGGAAATGACATCATAGATAAAAAAAAAGAGAGAGAGAGAGGGAACAACAATTAATTTGATACAGAATGCTAATATGACTGAAACCACAGTGATCTTTTTCAGATTTCTTAAATCTGACTGTTCACAAGTTCTACCAATTAGCAGACACCCTTATCCACAGTGACTTACAATTCATCTCAGTTTAGACAACTGAGCAGTTGAGGGTTAAGGGCCTTGCTCAAGGGCCCAGCAGTGGCAGTTTGGTGGACGTGGGATTCGAACTAACAACCTTCTGATCAGTAGAGTCCAACACCCTCAGCTACCACATCCCTAGTTCATTAATAGTTAATAAACAGCATGACTCGTGAAGCTGTAGGACAAATCACAGACTTATCCAAATACTCTTAGTGTAATACTTCTTTTCTGTGGTAACACGGGTATTCACAGGGACTTGTATAACAGATATTGCATATAATCTAATAATGTTTTTTGTAACATTATTAGATTATTATTAGTAATAAACAGATTCAACTTTGTTTGTTATTTGATAAAGAAAAATAATTAGAGTTGATATTTTTAAGGCTTTCTTTAAAATTTAAGAAAGATAAGTTTCCATTTACGTTTTCCTCCGACAGAGACTCTTCGGAACAGTTGATGTTTTACGATTTCTTAGTAACAATGCAAATTGAATTCAACAGTATAATAAATGTAGTACTGAAATATTTTGAACATATCTTGGCACGCTCTGTCCTGGGCTGGCTGTGAGATACCATTTATGACCTCGTCTATGACCTCGTCTATCCTTCGATTTGGCCTGGTCATTCTTTCTGTTCTGTTTTGATAAGCCTGCACAAATCTCAGACACTTTGTAATGAGCTTGATGAACCATCAGTAACTGTGAAAATGTTTATGAATAGTTAACACTGAATACTACTACCTCAGTAAACTTTAAAGAGTTTTGCTATCCAGTCACTGTCTCTGTCTGGTTTTAAGTACACTCTTCCTTGAATTAGCTCACCAGAGTGACTTCAGTACTTCTTCTCTGAATGAACCTGAAAATTCTATCAGGCACAGCAATTATAAAGCAGCTATTTCACATCCACTACTTTGATTGAGCAGCGTTCTAGGAGTACGCTCAATATATAGAACGCTGCTCAATATATATATATATATATATATATCCTATAATATATATATATATATATATGTATATATCCTACGTACCCTATATATATATATATATATATATATATATATATATATATATATATATATATATATATATATCTCCTATAAAACGCTAGGATGTTTCAATCTGCTTGTCCATGAGCCCCATGTAAAATTCCGCTTCCTGGTTAAAAATAGTTACTATAGTAGTGTTAGCGACAACATTTGCAGATAAATGATACTTTTCCGGATAGATATACACCTTTCACTTGAAATATGAAAGCTTGTCAGTTTAAAAAAGAAAAGGAAGAAGGAAGAAGTGTGCATATCAGTGTGTGCTAACTGACATACTGTACTATAAAGTTAGTGTGGCTTTTGCGGGATCTAATCTATTCCTTCTAGCAAAGCAAAAACAATTTTGTCTGAAATGCCACTTACTTGATATTAATATCGTGTTTATAGAACTGTCGGATAAAAGCAATACACTGCTTTCAATTTTGCGGTTATACCGAATATCAGCATTGCTGTGATTACCTACAGTCCTGCAGCCAATCACAGCTGTGCTGATGTTCAGTATTCAGTATTCAGACTGCACTCTTGCTTGTACAATATTCTTTAATTAAACATCTCAGGAAGTGCTAGCGTAGGAAAATCTCTAACTGTATTACTTTACAAACACTAAAATGTTCTGGTTATTTGTAATGAACTACTGATAACATATTTTTTATGATGTACATTTAAAACCACAGAAAGAAAAAAATCCTGAGCCATAAATGGAAAAGGATATACCACCGAACGCCTCACGTAACATTCGTTGACGAGGCAAACACCAAGTACGTGTCATCGCACGTAAGATAATTGGCAATTTTCAACCACAAGGTCCCGTTCTGCCTGTAACACGAGCCACCATGGCTCCAAATCTGCAGATTTCACTGAGGAGGAGGCATAATGTGAGCTAATGAGGGGAGAAGCAGAGCAGTGAAGAGGAAAAAGACAACTATAAAAGGGTTATTTCCTTTCCCGGCAAATTTAGCATAATGCATTCTCAGGGGACCCAGCCATGGTGTGCATCAGCCTGTCGCGAGAATCAATGAGTTAAAATAACGTTGAACTAAAGCAGCACTTCACTGCTTATTTAATTCACAACAAAGTGGGGATAATGGACTCTAGGGATTCCCTCCTAGCTGCTTCAGAATTTTAAGCATGAACAAATTAGCTAACTCAATCGTGGAGATGTTTTTTTTTCCCTTTCCATCACTGATGGCATCCACTCAAAAGAGTAACAAGATGACTGAGAGTATGCCGGCGATGCTACTTGAGAGCATACAGATGGTGATGATTTTTTAAGTTGGACTGGATAATGGATAAACTATTATAACATACGGTGCGGTATTGCTAATTAACAAAATGCATTTTCCTTGCTGTCAAAGCCAGTGATGGCTGGTTGTCATAATAGATAGAAGGTTAAAATTGAAGGAAGTTTAAATCCCAGGACTATCAAGGTGCATTGCTGGGCCCTTGAGCCAGGCCCTTAACCTTAACCTTAACTCCTCAGACGTATAAATTTAATAAATATAAGCCACTCAGGATAAAGGCATCTGCAAAAGGTTGTAAATGTAAATCTTTCAGTAGCATTATACTGATAATAAGGAGAATGTGAGGAAAGTAATGACACATTACATAGACAGAAAGGCATGATATTAAATGATTAAGGCTGTAAGGCAGTAATTGATTCATGCCATACACCAAACATGATAAACAGAAAAGCTGTAACCCTTTAAGATAACCACTAAGCTTACAGTTCCATGGTACTTCATTTTGTTTAATTAATACTTTTCTTTTTAAAAAGATGAGACTATGCTTAGTATATCTACTGTACAGTTAGTTTCTCCGTTCTCTGTGGCCGGCTGTGAATGAGAGAAGAAGTTGCAGAGAATGAGCAGATAACGAACGAGTGGCTGCACTTGTGTGTGACGAATGGGATGGATATGTTGCTATTGTCCTGCTCTGCACAATACAGCCGTCTTGATATATGTTTGGTTTTAATTTCATTTACTGAGCATGGAACACAAAATACCCAAAACACAGCCCTGACCTCTCTTATGTCAGCCCCGTCATAACTAAACCAGTTGGTGTTTCTCAATAACTATTTAAAATAATACATAAACCTTTAGTTTGAGTAGTTTGCTTAGTCAGTTGTGGACATACTGTTGTGTCACACAGAGCTTTACTGCCCCCATCTATTTATGTTGGTACTGAACAATGCAGGTATTCATTCCTGCAGATGTGCACAAGTGACGCTAAACACCACCGCTGGATATGTGTGGCGGCCATCTTACAAACATATACAGTTAAAAGCTAGTATACCCGTGGCTTTATGGATATGTCAACAAAGCCGTCAACCTAGATAAACTCCAAACCTCACACTGTGTAATCTCCTGACATGACTGTCACTGTTAAGCTGCATAAATGTACAGTCTGGGCTAGAAAGAAATCAATCCCAGCTTTGCTTCTTGTATATCAATAATGTTGTTATTATATTTGATTCTCCAAAAAAATACCTTTCTAATATTTGTTAACAGCAAATAATCTGATACCGAAAAAGAAATGTCTTTTCATCTCTGGATGACAGATTAGCTCTGCTAGCACATTTATCCCAGCTGTTCTTAGCCAACACTCTCTTTGATTATATTGTGATGGAGTTCCTGCTGGAATCTGTACATACATGATACATGCTTTTGTTTTTTTTTTACTTGCTAGCTGACCTTTTACAGTAACATGGACGCTCCTATGGATCTGTTTCTCAGGATCCACCAGGACGTAACAGGTGTACTCGCCCGCATCCGAGTTCTGCACATTAGACAGCTTCAATGTGCCATTGTTCTCAAAGGCACGCTGGCGATGGTTAAACGGAAGCAAGTTGGAATCTTTGTACCACTTGATGGAGTAGTAGGGGTAGCCAATGATGCGGCAGTGAATGAACATGTCTCGCCCCGCGATGGCAGTGAGGTTTTTCATTGGGCGGATACTGGCAGGACCTGTTAGGGGAAAGGAAACATCAGAAATGTCAGCTTGTTAATGCTCACGAATGTTTATCTTTTCTTTTGAGTTGCAATAGCAAGCACTACTAAATCCCAGACCTTTAAAGAACCAAACCTGGAACTATTACGCATTTTAATATATTATTTTAAGTGCTTCTTTTCTCTAATCTGATCATTTACTCCACGCTATATTTATAAACAGAACCACCAATTCAGCAGCCAACGATTTTATTTACCTAAAATATGAGGGCTATATATTAAAAGAGCTGTATTAAAATTACAAGGCTTCGTGCACCTGAACCTCATAAAGTTTCATTCCTGCTTGGATTGCGGAGGGAAAAAAATAACTAAAATGATGTCCTATTACACACAGCTTGCGCTACATGCAACAATTTGCATATGAAAATTAGTTATACGAATAACCATTCGCATAACTATTTATAACGCCATTATACTGTACTGAAGCTGAATACAAACCGAATACTCGTAAGCAAACTGTGAGAAATACGGTCTAGATTAACTTTACAGCTTGTGCACACTTACTGGCCACTTTATTAGACACATCTATGTTGCTGATCCACTGTGTAGGCGTTCAGTTACAATTAAACTACGATATACAATACAAATTAAAAAAGTGGTCACTAATGGATCAACAGCCTCATTATAGCCTAATATCTGGTCAATGGTCCTCTAGTGCTTTCTACTCTGTTCTATTGAGAGACATGATAAAGTAGGGCTGATATATTGTCCAACATATCTATAAGCAGGGATGTTTTTAGCCGTACATGGATTAAGCCCTGAGGCTACAGCGCAATTTCTAAACATCAGGTCTACAGCTTGAGAGGTAAACATATACACTAAAGTTTGTTGACACTTGACCATCACATGCTTTTGGAGCATCCCATTTGCAGATTTAGTTTCTGTTATAAAAACCTCTACTCTTCTGTGCTGGACGCTCGATTTCTTCCAATCCAGGCGTGGCAAACCATGTCTTCACTGACCTTGCTTTGTGCACAGGGGCACTGTCATGCTGGAACAGGTTTGAGTTTGGTCTTAGACAAGAGAAATTGTAATCTACAGCATACAATGATATCTTATGCAAATATGTGCTTGGAGAAGAACCATATATGGGTGTGAAGATCTGGTGTCCACAAACCATATATGGCTGTATTATGTATGACTGAGGGTCAGTTTGTTTGGAGAGTGGCCAAACGTTTTCAGAAATAACCCTGCTCAAAAAAAGCTATATGGTAGGTTTAGCGGAAAAACTGTCAACTAAAATATATGACAAAGAGGATACCAGAAACATGAATATTATAATATTTAAAAAAAATAAAATAAAAACATAAACACTTAAACACAGATTTCATCAAAGTGTGATGTGAGTGCATTTTTGTTTGTTTTTGTTGGAGGAGCTGATCTGACAAGCACCTCTTACGTTTATTCGCGCCTGGTAGGAGACCGATCCGGCAGAGTTGTTGCAGGTGCAACGGTAGACACCGCCGTCGGTGACCTGCGTGTGTGAGACATTCAGGTAGCTGAGGACATGGCCCTCAACCGTAACAAAGCGATCCATGCGGTGGTGGCTGTCCTTGATGACCGGCTCGTCATCCAGTGTCCATGTCACGGTGGGGAGTGGGGTGCCTTTGACGTGACACACCAGGGAGATTGGCTCGTTAGGGCTCACCACTTTCTCGCTGAAGGCCGACAGGATCTTTGGGGTGCCGTCTGAGGAAAAGAAATTGCAGATATATTTATTTTCTAGTGGTTTAATTTCATAGCATATATGCATGCACAATGCATAGGCTCAATCATATGACAGAAATACTAGGATACATAATAGATAAGAACTATTCTTCCCTCAGACCATCAGACTCCACCTTACGGGTCACCTAGGAGTCCGTTACTCCACTGACATACTGCAACCTGCACTTTTTTCTACAATTAACACACCCGCACATTTGGTACATCACTTCCTATTGTGTAATGTTTGCACATTATGTACGCTAACAACGTGTAACATAATAGCAGATCATATTCTACTGCTACTACATGAAACATAATAGCACATCCTATTCCGCTGTTACTACATGTACCATAGTAGCACATCATATTCTACTACTATTACATGTACCATAATAGAACATCATATTCTACTGCTATTACATGTACCATAATAGAACATCATATTCTACTGCTATTACATGTACCATAATAGAACATCATATTCTACTGCTATTACATGTACCATAATAGAACATCATATTCTACTGCTACTACATGTAATCTAATAGCACATCATATTCTACTGCTACTACATGTAAAATGTAGCACATTGCACATCAGGGTCTATTTTCCTCCTCTATTATACATAGTTCATTCTGATTTCTATTCATTTTCATTTCATTTTATTTTCTATTCTTTTTTTTTATTTATATGCAGTTATTTATATGCACAGTCTTGGGAGGAGACGCCTGTTTAACTGCATACATGACAAATAAAATCTTGCCTCTTGAACGTATCATCATCATCAAACCATGCTACCCTGATGTCACTGTAAGTTTACAGCAGAAATGGCAGCACATAAAATGTGCTTTAATATTTTAATATTACTTTAATATTGTAAGCCACGAGACTACAGTCAAACTAGAATTTAAATACTAGTTTTTTAACCTTGATATTATAGAAACAAGGCAAACAGAATTCTAGTCAGAATTTTGTGAAAAGGTTCAAGCAAAAGAATGGTTCATGTGTAAATATATAAATATATAGAGCTTGTCTAGGAGTTCTAGCAGAATGAAAATTAGTACTTGAAGCATCAGGGGAGAATAAAGTTTGTTGAATAAAGTTTGTTCGAAACGCAGGCTGCCAAAAAAAAAAAGCCTAATAAATAACCCTCAAACACCATGATAATCAGGAAAACTGTCGACCGAATAAAGAGGTAAGATTTGAACGTATCATTTAGTAAAAGTTTTGTCCTTCAAAACTAGAAATTGTCCTCGTCTTTGTTTTCCCATGTCTCTTATTTCTTTCAAGTTTAACCAGCAGTGATTCTAAGCTTGAAGTCATACCTCATCACTGCTCTCTGATTGTGCAGACTCACTCCACATCATTATAGATGATCAATATCTCTTTACTCAATTCCACTACCATGGGACACAGTTGCCTCAGCAACCAGGCTCAGGTACCGTATCTGCTGGCTGACGATGGGAAGATCAGATCCATCTCAACTGAATGCTACTGTAAACACAGCTTTATCTTAACATTAGGCAAAATGTTATTCTGGTTATATTTCACTACTGTTCTTATCGCTACCTTTTATCAGTTCCTCTCTGGGAAACTCATACAGCCATCCGAAAGGGCCGCTTCAGTAGCTTGAGGTCAAATGAAATTGATTAGATGAGGAACAATAACAAAAATCTATGTTTACATTCATATTTATAGCTAAACACTGACTTTTACATGTGAAACTGTGATACTACAACAAAGTGGAGGACTTCCAGAGTGGAACTGGAATTTTCCCATTCGCTACCTCCATCACCAAGCATTAAAAGCAATATAGTTAGAGAATGCTAACAACAACTTTTCTCTGTGTGTAATGCTGACACCTCAAACATTCTGTCTTTCTTATTAAGGGTGAGAAGCTGATCCTCATGCAGGGTAATCGCTGACACTCAATATTATTCGAGAATTAAAGTCACTTGAGTGCTGATACTGGTTCCATTGAGTTTAAGAGTCAATCACTGCTCTTCATTGATAATGAGAATCACTCAATATATTAGTACTGTGCTCTGTAATTGATGATCAACCGATCTTTACTGTACCTTACTGAGGATGGATGAGGCAAGGCACTGCTACAGCCTTCTGTTGTAGATGAGAATCACTCGAGATACCAATGTCAGTAAGCACAGTATCACTCAGGGTCTTTTTACTGTACTTGTGATGATGAAAACAACCAATGCTTTTTTTTGATGGTAAAAATTACCCAGGGTCAAATACTCTTCTTGATGACAGTGAGTCTAATTCGTTACAGAACTCATGGGGTGATATAAGACATCTATAGAGTCTGTGGAATGTGGCCAGGGAATTCTATGTTGTTCGCTTTATTAATATAGCGAATACCTATCTTTATTACAGTCTATCTTTATTGAATTCCAGTCCAGGCACTGAGTGCTGACCTACCACTCATACAATCTGCTACAGTATGTCTCTTGTTTGGCTGTGGCCATGGCCAAAAAGTTGGCTTCAGTGAACACTTTTTATATGTGTTATTCTCTCCTGTTAGTTCATACAGCAAGCTGAATAAACTGCCTAGCACCAGGTCCAGACCAAAACAGTAATATTGGCAGAAAAGCATACAGTCTTACATTTGGTCAATAATATGTGAATACACACTGGCCAACAGTTTTGGTGGTTGATCTAAAACCACTGTAGTGTTATCTGTCCTCAGTAGAACTTTAGGGGTCTCTGGTTCCTCTTCCTGCACTATTTCTATATACTGTTTCTATGGCTTCCATAGCTTAAAGAACAGGTTCCCAAAGCTGTTCCTGGGGAAACCCATGTCCTTCTTGTGTTTTTCTTGCCCCAATACACGTGATTAACCTAATCAGATCCTTAACAGCCCTTCTAGATTTGAAGTGGGTGTGTTAGAGCAGGAAAAACACTTGAGGGTTAGGAATGTGGCATGGTGTAAGTGATAGAGATTAGGCTCGCAAGCTTTACACACAAGTGTGTCTGTCCTTTTATTTACGGGTTTTGCACAGTGCGGGTCTGCCCACAATGTCTTGTTCACGCATAGTACTAGGGAGGTCTCTCTGTACTTGTGGCATTAATTGCAGCTCTGTGGTTTCCTCAGCTGCCATTGCAGACATTATGTGTACTCCTATAACTAGCTTTCCTGTCTTTTTAAATGGTTAAAGTGTACAGTTTTCTCCAAGAATTTGGTACAATGTGGAATAATCAATACAGTCCTGATATACCACAAAATGAATCAGGCATTTGTTCGACTACACAAGGTGAAGGATCAAGCTTTAGTTTTGCCAAGACAGCCTTGAGCCTGCTTGGAACACATGATCTGATACTGTGTCATACACTGGGCTTACAATCTGACCTTCCAAATGATCCATTTGTGATATGGAACACTTTTAATACACTCCTTAAGCTTTGAAAACAAGAAACAGTCATTGGAAGTCCATCTCAGCTCTCATGTTTGGCAGCTGTACTGATCATTACTGCCTTGTTGCATTGCTGCTAATAGTTCCTGTATTTGGCCTATGTTCTCTGACAGCCTCTCTGCTATGTGCTCCAAATTAGTATGGGTGTACACTCATTTCTCTCCATGGGGCAGCTGATGATCTTCATTTTAAATGTGCCACAGAGGACCTTGCCTGCCTTCTCCTAGTGAGCCTCGCAGTCACATTAGTCTGTTTCAGTCCTTATTACAGTCCTGCATTTTCCATAGACTGTGAGGTGTGCTTCCTGCATCACCACTGGTAGTATGCTGCAAATAGGTTGAGGCTTTGTCCTGAGTCGACCTCTTCTGCTTCCTCAGCAATACAAGAATGGCCATGGCTACATATGTCACATGCGAGGTCAGGGTCATAAGGTCATACCTTGTTTTTGGTACTCAATGGGGAAACAAGCAAATCAAGCAAATCAAAAAAACTCCACTAGGTCCACAAGGAACCCATTCCAGTGGTCTGAATTGTAAGGTAGATCTTCATTTTGTTGTTAGCAAGATAGTTTATTACTCAAGTCAAGGAAACAGCTTTAACTACATTAATGCAAAATCTACTCATTACACTCTTCTTCCTGGTATTGCACAGACACACCATAGAAGCAGCATTAAGACACAGTCATCTTGAAAATCAGAACTGTAATGCAGTCATAGTTTCTACTTAGGGGTAACTTGAGTCATGGCATTTTTTGATCCTGTGATCTGTGCAACACAAAGGCTTGAAACATGCAATATGAAACTGGTGTCAAAGTGTATATATTAGGGGGTGATACCAGTCTAGCAATACATGAAACCCATATACACCAGTTAGTCAGCTTATTGTATATTGTTTGTGTATGTAAATACCACAGTTAATGTGGGACACATGGGGTTTGACCATATTCAATAACACATGTTCATTTGATAAAAGTAAATTAAGAACCGTGTTAAATGTTATTTATGTTTGTTTGTGTATCGCTTAAACTCTTATACCTGACACTGTCGTTCCTGAGATTAGTGAGTTTGTTTGACTCAGCTCATAATCAGTCATGCTTTTTTCACACAGATTAGCAGATGCACATCAGAAGGCACTGAATGTTTCTGGCCCATTTTCCTACATATTTTGCCACATCAAAAACATAACTTTCTTCAGATTTGAACATCTAGGTGGGCTTTGTGGATGAGTAGGCTGTTTACTGCCGAAATCCAAACACTCAGAAGATGAATGAACACGGGTCATGTGAGTTTCTAGCAGCTTTCACTCACGCATGGTGCTAAGACACTGTCATACTGTTGTGGTGTACTGATGTATCATATATTCATCTATAAAAATGATTTTTTTTCAAGAGAATGACATCCCTTGAGTCCCTCTCCGTCCAAATCCTGCTCACAGGGCTTTTAAGTCTAGGTTAAATTCAACTTACCCTCCAGAATGACCTGCACAAAATCCTGGGTGGACATCTTTCCATTGCGTGCAAAACACTGGTAGGCTCCTCCATCGCTTTTGGCCATGCCCTCCATCACCAGGTTCTCATGGTTGAGGCCAGTGATGCGGACATTTGGCCCTGGCTGGATTCTCTCTCCATTTCTGTACCAGGTGATTTCATATTCGTCAGAGCCAGTGACACTGCAGAACAGAGACACCTGACTGCCCACACTGCCTCTCACCTTACGAGGACTCACCACTGCTTTCAGGGGCTCTGGAGAGTAAAACACACAGACAGAGAGGAGCAAATGAGCTATTTTTCCAGAATCTAGGCTGGATTTCCAAGTTTTCACCATCCAGTGGTACTTCATGGCTAGCACTTTTTCTCAAAAGAAAGATTTATTATGCATATAGGCTTAATTACTAATCTCTATGCTCTTTGGGACCTGAACTGGTATTTCAATACATTATTTGCTTAATTACTTACATTTATGTCATTATGAATTGGAGCATGGCCTGTGTGGTGCAGTTTGAAATCTGTGACTAAAACATTTCACTTCATTTTTCCACTAGAAATTGGGAACTCACGTTTGACCACCAACCGTCCCACCACCTTGGCATTGCCAAAGCTGTTCCAGACTTCACACACATAGTTGCCTCCATCACTGGGTCGAGTGGCCTCAATCAGAAGGCCTGAGACACTCTGGTGGTAGCGACTGTCTGACTCCAGAGGGCTGTTGTCCTTTAGCCAGCGGTAGCGAGGTGGAGGGTGACCAGACGCCTTGCAGGGCAGTTCCACCCGATGACCGACCATGACCTCTTTCCTCTCAAAGCCATCCAGAATCACTGGAGCTGAATCCACAGGTTCTGAGACAGAGAAAGATAAAGAAAGGTAGACAATAAAATAGAAAGTAATTACTCTTAAATTCCCAGGTTAAATTATCTCTAGTTATTAGTTTTGAGTGGTTTCTATATTCAAGGTGTCATAATATAGTACAAAAAATGGTCTTCCGTGAAAAGTGAAAGAAAACTACTTTGATTAATATCATATAACATACTGAGCTCTATTGTCACACAGGCCAAGCAGAACTAAGCAGTATTGTTGAGGGAAGGCTAAATTTTATTTCCATTTGCACTCTGTTGTCATTTTCATGATCAGAAATGACTGTCCTTGAGCTGGCAAGGTTTTTTCCTGAAGTGAATGTCTAATATCTTGCAGCTTATAATGTTGATCCGTTTCCATATGAATGGATTACAAATACACCACACTGAATGAGTTTAATAGTAATAAACTCAAAGAATGAAATCTAATAAAATCCATATGAAATCTAATTGGGATATTTATACCAAATGCCTCTTTAGAATGTATTCACACTCACCCAATCACTCTTTCTACAATTTAACCTTTGCCAGGTTATCACCTGTGTTGATGTTCATAAAACTCTGGTACAAGAGACGCTCAAAGCAAAACCCACAAATAATGCCAACTGTCTAAATAAAAAATAGTAAGTCTTTATTATTGTCACATATACATTACAGTACAGTGAAATTCTTTCTTTGCACATCCCAAATGTTGGGGTCAAAGTGCAGGGTCAGCCAGGATACAGCTCCCCTGGAGCGGAGAGGGTTGAGGGCCTTGCTCAGGGACACAGCAGGGGCAGCTTGGTGGTGCTGGGGCTTGGGCTCCAACAACCCAGAGCCTTAACCACTTGAGCTACCAACGCCGCCCCCCCAAAAAGGGGCCAAATTGATAATAAGGAAAATAAAAATGTACTTGCTTGAGTTCCTTCACAATGTGACCACATATTCTCACCTCTTGTTTATATGTTGAGGAAGTGGATTCAAGACACAGATTATAGAGCAATAAAATCTATCTCTTGCCAATCTTATTATTGTTAAATCTGCACCAGCGTATAGAGTGCACTGATGTGAACCATGAATATTGGCCTTATTATCACTTTTGCTGCAAATGACTGCACAAGACGTTCACTTCTTTGTTTAAGGTGGTGTGCAGCAGCATGGCCACTTACATAAAGTAACCAGTCTTATAATCTTAATATGTTTTTAATCCTAAAATTTGTGGCACTTGCTGAAGAATTGTCAACTTTCCTAACCTCTTCCATATTTCAGAATAGAGTGGTGAGCTGTTCGAAACCATTGCAACTGGCCAATTGCACATTACAGACATGTAAAACATACCTCCCAGGGTATGGAAATATGGCTGACTATACCTATGCGGTCCTCTGGCATGGTGAGGGCACACTGAAGAGTAAAACAGGCAACAGATATGGTAGCAGAGCTTGCTGGGAAGAAAGAGGTAAGCTTCTTTGCAGGGGCAGGAACTGGCAAGTGGACAAGCGCCAAACTGCAAGAGCTCATAGCAGCAATGCAAAAATACACTAAAGTGCAAGAGCTTAGAGAAGCTTACGGTAGCCTTTTAGCTATTGTGCCTCCAAAGACAGGCCTTGAGATACTTTCAGCAGCTGCTTCTCATCCTCTAGCTGGAAGCCCACTTGCTAAGCATGGCCACAAGTCCACCATCTGATGATCAGAATGGAGGACAGCAGGTTTGGCTCAGGAACCATTGCAATTGTCCTGCAGGGTGATATTATGGCTACCATAGTGAAACTCAATCTTGATCTATCAAAAATCATGGTATAGTTGCCCAAGAAAGTTACTGGGCTATCCAACAATGTATCAACTGCATTAAGGAGCTTTTTACATGCACTCAAAAGCACACTGACACAGCAACCTGATCAAAGAGTGCATATACTAACAGTGATGGCAGATACGGAAGGACTAAGGTTAAGATTAATGTCTCTACAGACAATGTCTCACTAGTGTTATAGGCTGATGAAGCCATGCTCATAAATCTGTGTGGCATGAATCCAAGTATGAAGAAGCTTTCAGAATAGTTCGCAAATTGAACTTGGGCAATGCAACTAAAAATGTTGTTTGTGAATGATACATACCAAGCCATTATCCTTCACTTGCAATGACAGGTTCACTGTGTCTTTAAAGATGAATTTCCACATATAATTGCTGCATGATCCCAGAGAGTTCTTCACTTTGCCCTACCCCTTTCTTTGGCACCAGGGTGTCATAAAGATTGTATACCTGCAATGGCAGGGTGTGTGTAGTCCTTTATTTGGGCAATTGCACCCATATGCATACCCTATGCTGGTCCAGCAAAAGTAGTGTCAGATGCCTCTAGCAAGTTTGGTGAAACAGCTTCTCTTAAGAGCTGATTACAAAACATTGTACACATGGAGCTCACTGTCCTGTGCCAGACAATCTGTAATTATTAAGTCAGTTAAGGTCAAAACACCTTACTGAAGTGTAGAGGTTTGTTTGTGAACTGACAGACGACTCCTTGTCTGATATGGTTCATGAACAAGGCAGAGACAGACACAAGCTCTTTTTTTTTTACCAGGATTTGTTACTGGCCCTAATGGATGTGAATGATGCAGTAGTGCCCCTGGCAGACTGTGTAATCATTGTGTCCATTGAATCCGAAAAGATCTTTGTTTTACCTGTTAATATTACTGACGGGCCATCCATGCCGACTACCCTGCAGTCTGAGACAAAGAGGTCACTGTGGCATTGCAGAGCACAGACCTTGAAATTATGCTACGGCCTCTGGGACATACCCCAGTGTACCATTGTTGTGAGTGTGCAAGCTGCAACTATGCAGCACTTAAAGGTAGGCAAAGTGAGAAGTTTTCTCACTTTGTGCTAAGGTTTGCATAGACTAGTCGACTAGCTGCCAAATATATTCACTAGTCAATGCTCTGGGGAGTTTTCCACTAGTCAGGGTGGTGTAAAAAAGACGGTTAGGAGCTGCAGGCAGATTTGCCAAAGAAAGTAGGCTTAAATGTATTTTGGTAGTCTGATTAGATGAAGCCAATGGGCTCTTAAGTGCAATTTGAAAATGACTGCCAGTTGTAGTGTGAAAGCTTTTCGAAACCTCCTGGCAAATTTGATATATGGCCACCACTAGTTCTGAAGGAAGCTGCCCTAGTATACCTTAACTAAAGGAAGTAGAACAGTACGATATAAATGTAACCCTGGCTCTTTGATTAAGTGGAGAACAACTAGTCATCACTCAATGAGAATTTTACATGCTGACAAGGACATTAGCAAATAGGTAAACTGCACTACTTCTGGGGGGAAAAAAGCTATGTATCCTACTTCATTTGTATATAACATAAGACTTAAGAATGAATCCCTCACCTGATAAGAGTAATCGGGCACTGTTACTTTGTCTAGTCTCTCCTGTGTATCGATGCCGTGTGGTGCAGCGGTAGATGTTCACCGCATCCTCTGACTGCACGTCCAGAATATACAAGGCCCCTGTGGATGTAATGAGAAATCTTGATCCTAAAAGAAAGAAGAAAAGATAGAACAGAGAGGGGAAAGTCAGCATAATGGTATTCAGTCACCTTAATGTGTTCACAGAATCCAAGAATATTTTGAGCCCAACATTGTGCTATTTGATCAAACTCAATAAAGTGAAAGATGATTGGATGTGTGTAAAATATTTATTTTATTCTTCTAGTTAAAGGCACAGGCCAACTTGGGGGTGGTGGTGAAGTATTGATCGGTTGAACGTGACTGTGCTGCTACTGAGCTGACGGTTATGCCAGTGTTGTTACCTCAAGCTTAAAGTGAGATGTATTAAAGCACAGCAGCTAGTGTTGTGTAGGCAGCATATATGCGATAGGAAAAAATAGTTTGTTTTATGGAACTGTTTTATTAATTTGTGATTTGTCCTGCATTGCTTCTATTCAGACCAATTGTGTAAAAGCCAATGCAGCTTGAAATGGTGTGTTGATGCATGCAGTCTGCCAAGCACTGCTAGTGGCGTATAGGGTGTGAGGGTGAAAGAAGAGGAGTGGGGGAAAGGGGGGGGGGAAAGGAGTCTGCAGCTATTGTAAGCAATGACCTACTTAGGAATGGGCGTTTAAGATTTGATATCCTAAGGAGGGTTTAGCTCCTAGTTTAAAGCTAGCTGTGTGAGAAGCCACTATTATTACACCACTAAACCATGCAGTATCTGGATGTGTTTCAATATCAAAAAGGTCAAGGGAAGGACTGATTCTCTTCACTCAAAGTGACAGTATCCTGCAGATTTTCATTTCTGACCATGCATTTTTCTAAAGTAAACCAACCACACTGAGATGCTTAGTGTCAGCGATTAGCAGTAACCGAAACAGGCCGCAAGTAAGAACAATAGTTTCGAAACAGATGTAAATATAGATGCAGCGACAGCAATGGAATGCAGTGCAGCTAATTCAGGAGCTCTCACAACCAACTGTCTTGTAATAACAAGTTCATTTAATTAATTTATTAGCTATTTATTTCATTGGAATTTTTTCGCTGTTGATTAGTGCTTGCCTACATTTCCTAGTCATGATTCTTTCACCTGGCTTCCGAAGACATTTGGAGCATAGCATCAGATTGTCACTATTCTCTTTTGGTATTCCCGTTAGCTTGTTTGGAGCTAATCAGGAGGTAAATACCGGAGCCAGATGGCAGTTGTAAAGGGGATAAGAAGCCTTATCATTGTTAATTAAGATCATTAAACCTGAAACACCCCACCCCTAAGAACTCCAGACCAGCTGACAAAGGCACAGTACTTTTAGTCTGGTCTTCGAACCACAAACCAGCATATTTTATACGTTCATGTTGTATAATGAGTTGCGAAAGTAATCTGTTGGGTTTTTGTTAGATGATAGCATGTACTAATCAAATTTGAACCAATATAATGGTGTATAATAGCATACAACAGAGGTCCAGGGGAGTTATTTATCAAAATGTTTAATTTTTCCCATTTAAAATTGGAATTTGGAAATGCCAAAGGTTTATTTATTAAAGACATTAAAGTTAAATGTCTTTGATGCAAGTCAGTTTCCGTTATCGATTTTGCTATAGCAGCTATAAACAGCCGTTCCCTCAGTAGTTCATCAATAAATATATTTATTTCTTTTGCTATTAGCATATGCTTTTGGTCCTGGCTTTGCATCTGTAATGAACATTGGTCGATTACTCTAATGTGTTCTCCTGTTCTGTGTCTTGATTCCTTTAGTTACTTCTGCCATGGTGTTTCTGTTCTGCTCCTAGCAAAGTCATATCATGCTTTTGTGTCAAGTGTATGCCTTAGCTTTTTATATAAAACAGTGCTTGCACAGTGTAGCCATATATTCAGTTCTGTTCTGCTCTGAAGAAGATATTCCAAGCCTTAAAATATCTGAGACATGCTCTGAGGCTGATCTAAATGCACTGCAGTGACTCAACTCATTCCACCCTCCTGAAATTCTGAACATAAAATTCTGGCATAATGATAGCTTGAAGGCTAGCACGCATGGAAAAATACTTGAATTTAGTATTGTTATGCACAAATTAACTGAGTCATAAAGATTATCGTATGCCCATCCCAGCACTTACTCACACTAAGATTCCACTGAACCTCATAATCATAATCCACACTTAGTGCTGTTTGCATTGTCTCTTTAAAACTGTATGCTGTAATGCAGTCTAATGTCACCCAAAAGGCAGTTTTTTGTTACTACTACTGGGCCTGTAAGCACACACTACGTTTCCCAGCATGATGAGCATAGCTCCAGTGCAATTTTAAGTTTTGAGCACACTCCATCTTGTTATAACATGTTCTTTTGCTTTGCTTTTGTAATGGACATTGGTTGCTTGCCCTAATGTGTTTACCTGTTTTGTGTCTTGATTAGTTTGTTTACCTCTGCCATGTTGTTTCTCATTAAGTGTAAGCCGTAGTATTCAACGTTTCCTGTTCTTTCCTTCTTGTAGAACTTCCTGGTTTGGCCCCTTGCTTATATAAAGCTATTATCTTCATGTTATGCCATCTGCTTGTGTTCTGAGCTCAGCTATAGACTTTGATGGTGGTTCTTGGATCATCCTTAATAAAGCACAAGCATATGCACTTACACTATAGTGCCAAAAGTTTTGGGACTCCTGCCTTTACATGCACATGAATGTAATATGGAGTTGGCCCACCCTTTGCAGCTATAACAGCTTCAACTCGAAGGCTTTCCACAAGGTTTAGGAGTGTATTTATGGGAATTTTTGACCATTCCTCTAGAAGCACATTTGTGCGGTCAGGCACTGATGATGGACGAGAAGGCCTGGCTCTCAGTCTCCCCTCTAATTCATCCCAAAGGTGTTCTATCAGGTTGAGGTCAGGACTCTGTGCAGGCCAGTCAAGTTCCTCCACACCAAACTCCCTCATCCATGTCTTTATGGACCTTGCTTTGTGCACTGGTGTGCAGTCATGTTGGAACAGGAAGGGGTCACCCCCAGAACTGTTCCCACAAAGTTGGGAGCATGAAATTGTCCAAAATGTCTTGGTATGAAGCTGAAGCATTAAGAGTTCCTTTCACTGGAACTAAGGGGCCGAGCCCAACCCCTGAAAAACAACACCTGAATTCGATGATTTGGAGGGGTGTCCCAAAACTTTTGGCAATATAGTGTATGTTCTGCCTCACACTTCTGTTTGCTTATAGAGTCAGGGCACAAGGAAGGAGACACACTGGACTGGGTGCCAAGAAGCCATCACAGGACACAATCCCACATCTATACACACACACACATTTATACTCTACAGAAAATGTATAGACGCCAATCAGCCTACAGGTTGTCTTTGAATTGGGTGAGGAAACCTGGAGTACATGGATGAAACCCTGAATCATAGGAAGAACCAAGAAGGTTCAAAGCAAATGTGCTGACCATTATGCCTCCTTAAGCTGACTTAGATTTAACTGCATATTTCTATTGCTAATGGGAATTTGTATTTTGTTTTTGTTTTTTATACCTGAGTACAAAGTAGCTTAGAAAATCCATAGCAAAACAGTATATTGTAATGAAATTCTAATGAGTATTGCAATGAGTAATGAGTTCGGCTTCAGAATGGCCGTCGTACATGCATCGAGCGCACAACCGTGTCACATGTCCTCATAATGCAGGACATAAAATAACGTCTGTGAGCAGTGGATGAGATGCCAGTGAGTGATAAGCCTGCCTATAGTGACTGACACTGGATCCAGAGGCCCAGGCTTTTAATAAGGTCTTATGCCAGTAATTATGCTGACAATTCGATCAGCTCAGCCTGAGTATCTGCATCCCAGGCTGATCGAGAGGGCAAATTAACACTGATGTAATGAGTACCATTTGTCACTATTAGAGTGATGTGTTGACAGCAGCCTACATCATCATGGCAACAATGGGTAACCCTGAACCCCTAACAAATACAGAACTATTCAATCACTTTATAATGTAAAGCAAAGATGGCATCACCTACATATAACTACATGGCACACACACATATAGTATAGAATCATCTACAGAGCGAGATAAAATGGGGAACCCATACCCATCTTACCTAATATCACAATTAACATGTATTATTGTATCTATATGATAATACGTAAAGAATAAAACATGACAAGGTCTATAGAGTTACTTTTACCATCCTTAGGTTAATTATTTTTCAATAAAAACGTTACAATTTGCCTATATAATATTAATATTATATAATATAATTATGCTCATGTTATGCTACCTTGTGTCCTCATACTGCATTCAAATATTATTTACTTAAAAGTCTGAGTATTCAATTCTATTTGAATAATCCAGTGACAAGAATATAAATATTACTGGTTCCATAAGTAAAGAATATCACGTGCATGTTTAGTAACATTAATACTTATAATTTCGTAGGTAACGCAAGCTCCTCCATCTTCAACATGCCATCACCATTGTTTAAATCAAGGCTTTAACACACAATTCCAAATGGCTTTACATTCACTATATACTGTATGGTCACTAGAACGACTGTAACAATACTATCTAGCGGCATTAAGGCATAATAGAACATTATTGGCTTGGATTGGAATTGCTATCCTGCTGATAGCATTTAACTCATAAAGAAAAACTCATAGCCCTTTTCCCTACTCCAGGGTGCACATGAGCCTGAAAAATGTTTTAGTGTAGCCATCCTGAGATGGAGGCAGCATGACAGGAGGAACAAGGACAGAAGGAAAATGGAGGGGAAAAAAAAAAAAGACACAAGAGAAAATGAGAGAGAGTAATCAAACGGCACACAAGACTTTGTTATTCTCAAACTCGTTAAACTGTACCACTGCCCGGGGGCCATGTCCATCTTACCGGCACTTTTCCTGTCTGTCTGACAAGAGCTGGGTTATTTTCAGCACGGCCATGCACCTCAGTACCTGATTGGAGCAATCATCTACCCGGGTATTTTATCTGCCTCTTGTTGTCCTCTGAATGCTATCTCACAAAACCATGCGTGCTAGACGAGAACTGGGGTCACTCTGGAGGGCAACTTGCACCATCAGTCCTGTCTAATTGTCTGATACAAGCTCTGGGTGCAAGTGATTCTTAATTGCGAATTGCTCTTAATATGTCTTTGCATGGAATCGCTGTGTTTAAGTACAATTCAAGGAGAAACAAATGTTTTTAACTGGCCTCTATGCTTGTACAATACATTTGCTAATCTTTTAAAGATTAACAGTAACAAAGCCTAAACAGGAAAATGATCATTTCCACCATTTTCAGAGTTTATAAATAGAGGATGTATTAATTTGCTCATATCGTTATATGTTCCTCTGTTTGTGCTTCAATCTTTTACCTCTTTTACCTCATAGACCAAGACCAAAGGAAAACAGAAAATTTCTGTCAGGTCACATAATCCAAGGGAGATGTAAAACTGTATGATGTATGACATTAACAAAAGGTCAGAGGCAGAATCATATATTAACTGTAATGAGACAGTCACGCTCTCTTTCTGGGCTGAAAAACAAAAACAAACAGAAAGAGATGCATTTGTATAACGACTGATTTTTAATCATTTTACGTATTTATTTATGTTGGATATAGACAAGTGATTCTCTTTAGACAGTTAATCTCAGAGTGGGATAAGGACCCAAGGTTTCACCATCTTGCCTTCTTCCCATAGTGCATCCTGATTCACAAGACCATGATTCTTACCTTGCTCCATGCTTCAGATCTCAAGATCACGTGCCCATTGTTGCTGTTTTCGACGCACTGACACCTTTCTATCAAAGCTAGCAGGAAATATTACAGCACAGTATCTCCTTTTTTTGGGATTCTGCAAGCTTTGGCTCCCCATACACATCTATAAGAGGGCCTATGAAGCTATCACTGGTCCCCCAATTGTCTGTACATGGACCACATTTGGAGGCTACTAATTTGTCACTCAGATCCTCGCTCGGCCATTTTCCCCACATGGACTCTTAGAATTGACCCTTCACTTGGTGTCTGATGTATCCCACCACATGACTGGTGTATTTATTCATGTCACCTGTCAAAGGTTTTAATGTTATGGATGATGGTATATATATATATATATATACACAGTGATGTGAAAAGGTTTTTGCCCCCTTCCTGTTATTTTAATATTTTGCATATTTATCATACTTAAAAGATTCAGATCATCAAACATATTTTAATATTACACAAAAGATAATGCAAGTAAATACAAAATGTAATTTTTAAATGATTATTTCATTTATTAAGGGAAAAAAAGCTGTCCAAACCTGCCTGGCACCACGTAAAAAAAAGTAATTGCCCCCTAAATCCAATAACTGGTTGTGCCACCCTACTGCAATCAAGCGTTTGCGATAACTCACATCGCTGTGGAGGAATTTTGGCCCACTCTTCTTTGCAGAATTGTTTTAATTCAGCCACATTGGAGGGTTTTCGAGCATGAATGGGCTGTTTAAAGTCATGCCACAGCATCTTAATGGGATTTAAGTCCGGACTTTGACTCGGCCACTCCAAAACCTTCATTTTGTTTTTCTTGAGCCATTCAGAGGTGGACTTGGGATCATTGTCTTGCTGCATAACCCAAGTGCGCTTCAGCTTGAGGTCACAAACTGACGGCCGGACGTTCTCCTTCAGGATTTTCTGATAGAGTGCAGAATTCATGGTTCCATCAATTAGCAAGTCGTCCACCACCATGTTTGACTTTTGGTATGATGTTCTTTTTATGAAGTTCTGTGTTGGTTTTATACCAGATGTAACGGGACACACACCATCCAAAAAGTTCAACTTTGTCTCATCAGTCCACAGAATATTTTCCCAAAAGTCTTGGGGATAATCAAGATATTTTTTTGGCAAATGTGAGACGAGCCTTTTGTGTTCTTTTTGGTCAGCAATGGCTTTTGCCTTGGAACTCTCCCATGGATCCCGTTTTTGCCCAGTCTCTTTCTTATTGTTGAATCATGAACACTGACCTTAATTGAGGCAAGTGAGGCTTGCAATTCTTTAGATGTTGTTGGAGTAATTTTGGTAGGCCGGCCACTCCTGGGAAGGTTCACCACTGTTCCACATTTTCTCCATCTGTAGATAATGGCTCTGACCGTGATTCACTGGAATCCCAAAGCCTTAGAAATGGCTTTATAACCCTTTCCAGACTGATACATGTCAACTATTTTGTTTCTCATCTGTTCTTGACTTTCTAGATCGTGGCATGATGTGTTGCTCTTTAAGCATGCTTCATTTTGTCAGACAGGTTCGATTTAAGTGATTTCTTGATTCATTGGGTCTGGCAGTAATCAGGTCTGGGTGTGTCTAGTGAAATTTAACTCAGCTTTCTAAATTAATGTGGTTAATCACAGTTCTTTCATGATTTAAAAGGAGGTGGCAATTACTTTTTCAGGTAGGTTAAATAATCATTTAAATATTGTTATTGAAATCAAAATTACTGTATCTTGAAAACCCTAATAGAAAACCTGAAGAGAATAGATATATATAGAATAATATTTTTGTAGTAAGTAAATTCTCATCGTTAAACACATGCATGCTTTCAATTTCCTCATACATTTACCAAATAACCTTTCTCCTTTTCTCCGTATTTTTCTGGCGTCTTGCTTGTAATTATTTTCTTTTCAGAAATAAAAATATTTCATGATGAGATTATGTCAGTAGTAGAGAAGTGAAGCATATCCTTCCTGCATCCAGGCAGAAAAACAGAAGCTGTAGCAGACCTTCTCTCTTCATATCTTATTCGTCATGAATGTCATATCTGCCTCACATTGTTTCCCTTCCCTCATCTTCCTCTCCCTCTCTCCCTCTCCCTGTGTGTGTGTGTGTGTCTGCTTGTGGCAGGGACGCTGCTGATAAAGGCAGCTATTTGCTCAGACTTGGCCCACGTGCAGCATATTTTTTAACCTCAATTTCCTCATATGAACGGAACACACACACACACACACACCACCACTGTGCACTACGTCTGCCTTTTAATTGTCCTGTGTTATTTAGATTCATGCCACTAAATCACAGATGATGACATGGCTGCTATGCTGGGACTGGATTTTATTTGGCTGGACACCAAAGAAGCTAGAAGAACTGACAGGATTAAATTAAAATAGATTACAAATGAAATTTTCAATATGGGAATTTGGAATTTTTAATATTTTATTACTATTTAACGTGAGTGCGCATATGTTAGTGGATGTTACTGTGGATAAATTTAGACAAATAGCCAAAATAAAATAAATAAATAAATAAATAAATAAGTCAGGTTTTATGAAAAAGAAAAATGCCTATAACATACTTAGACACCACATAAGCATAAATATATTTAATCAATGTTAGCAATTTCTTTTTAATCTTTAAAAAAAAAAAAAAACAGATTAAAGCAAGCTAAGTGTGATTTCCTTTCCAGGCTTTATTGAATATTCACGTGCCATAATAAAATATATATCATCAATAAATTTCTATCTATCTATAAATAATCATTTTAGAAGTCTGTTATCAAATATTGGCTTTCAAAATGAAATTTTACATTTTGCCTCATGTTTATAATTCAAGTTTTTGATTCTTGTGTTTTTTAGTATTTTGCTGTTTGCACCATTCATCTATAAAGCTACACTTGCATCCACCGTTCCTGACTCCTCCTTCATGACATCACTAGAAATTAATACAGTAGAAAATATCTACAATTTTTACCATAAAGAAGGTTTTCTCATGCCACAGCACCTATACTGAACTGTATTACTGCTCAATTATTGACTTTTCATGTCATATATTTGCTTTATAGAGTGTATATTCTACTATAATATATATATATATATATATATATATATATATATATTTATATATATATATATATATATATATATATATATATATATATATATATATATATATATATATGCAAATTGAGATTTCAGCCCAGCATCTGAAATTTAATGAGCGTCAGCTTCAATGGCATGATTCCTTTGCAATATTTCATACATAAATTTCATAATGCCCCCACTCTCCCCTCAAGGATGTTGTTGAAGTCCCGGTTGCTAAAATGGAGCAAATACTCCACACACTGCATGCACACACACACTCCACTTTCATCTACTAATACCACACACACACCCACACACAACGCAAACCCTTCTCCAATTCTATTAACCATCATTTAACAAGCATCATTTTTTTCCCCCCATTCGCAAGTTATTTTTAAAGTCCTGCATGTGTTTCTGTCGACCATGTGGACTTACTTCCCAATTTAGGTTGTTAGTGCTTAGTTACAGCTGGCAGGATCAATTACGAGGAATCTGTGTTCATTTCTATGCCATTAACTCACTAAATCTTAATCAACTCGCCCGGCTGTGTAAGAATGCAGAGAGGGAAAAATAGCTCTGGCGCTCCAGCGTATCACATGACCGTACATAATGACATACAAGTCTTTGCATCATGCAATCAAATCAATCAAATAGCAATTAAGGTGCAGGATTTGCTTAAGATTTGGCTTTTCTAAATAAAGTTCAGTGCAACAGCCTCCAGCTGTTTTCAGATGATTTCACGATATGTTTTCCTGTTAATTTTCCTCCACCACTGCGAGTCCCTGGAGTGCACACTCAGAGGCTGCCTTCAGCACCCTCCCGGACTGCTGTGATGCCCGGAATCATAATCCTCCCTCTGCTCCCTTCACACCCTCATACCATCTCCATCTGCATCTGCCTCCCTCGTCAGGTGAACGGAGGCTCGGTTATCGCCGATTAACAAAAATTAAAACACTCGAGCCGTTTGAACTTTCATATGAGCCACTTTGTAAAAGCGCCGGGTGTAGGCGTTATCAAAGCTTCATTCAGCATAATTTAGATACAAAAATGTGTCAAAAAAAGCAAACATGACACAATCTGTCAAAGCTGGGGGTGCATTTCTTTCCCTGCAGCAGTCAGTGCTTCATGCAACGGCTGTGCACTATCTCTGCAGTATATATATATATATATATATATATACACTGTGCATGTGGATACATTACACACACTGTACAATTATGCACTAGACAATATGGATATGAACACACGAATCAGCCATAAGATTAAAACCAGTGACGTGAAGAAAATAACATTATGTCGTTGCACTTGTCAAGGGGCGGGATATATTAGGCAGCAAGTAAAGTTCAGTCAGGTCAGTTCTCAAAGCAGAAACCTTAAGGATTTGCATGATTCTGACAAGGGTCAAACTATCATGGCAAGACGACTAGCCTAGTCTGATGAATCATGGCTTACCTGGGGAAGAGATGGAACAGGGATGCACTGTTGGGAAGAAGGCAAGCCAGCGAAGGCATTGTCATGCTCTGAGCAATGTTCTGCTGAGAAACCTTGAGTCATGGCATTCATATGGACGGTAGTTGGTCAAGTGGTTAAGCCTCAGAAGATGGAGGTTCATGCCTCAGCACCAGCAATAAGCTGCCACTGCTGGGCAGGTGAGCAAGGCCCTTAACCCTCTGCTCCGGGGTGCATATCCCCAGCTGGGATATGCAAACATGCTGTATGGTGATAATAAAGATTAGTTCTACTTTAAATTGCTGACCATGTACACCTTTTCATGGACGTGGCCTCATTCAGCAGGATAATGCTCCTTGCTACACTGCAAACATTGTTCAGGAATGGTTCGAGGAACATGACAAAAAGTTGACTCCAAATCTGAATCTGATAGAGCAGCTGTGGGATGTGTTGGACAGTCAAGTCCAATCCATGGACCAAATCCATGCACAAAAGCCCAACCTCACAACTTATGAGATCTGCCGCTGTCTTGGTGCCAGATACTGCAGAGGTCATTTGGAGTCCATGACTCAAGGGTCAGGGTTGTTTCGGCAGCACAAGAGGGACCTATGTATTTTTTTCAATGGTTTTAATGTTACGGCTCATTGATGTTGGACGTTAGCTGAAAACTGGGATTTTTCCCAATAAAATACTCAGCTTTAAGAAACCCTAAACATAATAATCAAGACAATGTGTATATAATTTTTAAGTGAATATACTGTTTAATTTTTAAAAAAAAAAAAACATTTACAGCTTCTTCGATTTTGTTTTTTTCTTCCAAAAATCTCTGAAATTACATTCCGCAAACATTATAGTGGAATAATTCCCTATATGTGACTGCAATATGATTTCATTCCAGACTTGCTGGTGTTTACTGAATAGAATAAAACAACCCCGGAGAATATAATCATATATAATCAAGAATATTGATTTAAAACTTCTGAACAGTAGCGTGGTTCATGTTCGCGCTGCCTGCTAGTCAGAACGCCACGTCGGTGTTTATTATCGGTGCTGAAATACGGCCGCCTGCTGAGCGGATAGATGCGTCTCACTGTGAGGTAAACAGCCATGTAACTATTCTAACGAGGTGCTTTCCACTATTAAGTTCTAATTTAGTAGCGCAGATGAAGCTCAGTCAGTCACATGCTCCTCACAGGTCATGCTTCTGCCTGTCTCTGCACAGACAGAAAGAACGAGACACTTCAGGCTCTGTATAGCGTCTAATTTGATCTACTTGAGATTGCTACTTCCTATACTTCATGTAATTAACATCAGAC
>NC_080729.1:6251916-6379416 GCF_019097595.1 Hemibagrus wyckioides
AATTATGTATGTATTAATATAATATGTATTAATATTATATAAATTATATATTTTAAATATATATATATATATTTATATATATATAAATAAATAAAAATAAATTATATTATATCATATATTTAATATATTTATTTTATATTTTATTTTGTAATTGTTGTTGTATTTTTTTCTGCCTTCTTGGCCAGGTCAAGAGTTTAGAGATTTAATCTCAATGAGTTTTTAATCCTGGTTAAAAAAATTGTACTAACCAATGAACCAACTGACCGACTAACTACAACAGAAAGAGTGTATAGAGATGTAATAACAAGGACATTCTATATTGTATATGTATGGGCTGAATTTCAGTAGAATATAAATAAAGGGAAAAAAAAGTTATATTTATACAGTATATGTAAAATATCTCGAGAAGATACAGCTAGCAAGGAACGTATCGAGCAGTGTATTGAGTTTCCGATGCCTAGGACGAATTAAATAAAGAGGTCTTGAAACTAAATACCATTCCACCAGTGTGGTTTGAGGTTGGATTTCAGAGTAACCACTGAACAATATTCTATTAGGTGAAATATGAACCATGACGTCATTTCCAACTCAGACATTAACCACAGGTCTTCTTTAGATTAACCCTGCAGTTTGAAGTGCCATTAGCATCTATGCTGGGATAATGTGTCTCTTTTACGGGGATGTAGGAGATACTGAAGCTACTTCAGTGCTAAAGTGCACTTGACAAGACGTACAGGAAATCTGAATTACTGCAGAAGAAGGTTTTATTCAGTACTAACATTCGCTAAGCTGGTAAACTGTTAATAAACTGTTAGTAAACCAGCTGGTTTGGGGTTTTCAGTGTCTGTGACTGACTGGATTGTAATATTCTCAGAGATTTGTTTACTGATATATGCCAAACAATATAATACATCCCATAACAATTAGGCCCTTTTGCTAATCTTCAACATTTGTTCAGTTAGCTAGCTAGCTAGCGTTGTACACATGTAACTAAACATTTCACGTCTTTGGCTGAACAGTCTATTTTGTGACACTAAAATTTTTAACACAGGTTTTGCTGTGCTAGCATTAAGACAGGAATTCATCAACACATCATGAGTTCATTATCTATAATGATTTTTTTTTTAGCTAGGTTACAGATAGCAAATCCACATAGGGAATAATTCCATCTGACTACCATTTATCACCAGATTACAAGCAAATTACAGAACAAATAAGAACAATGCTAATACAGACCTAAAGCCTTTTCCCCTATGATACTGTAGTGTTACTCTGACACTCTTTTCCCTGACTGGCTGAAGATAAAATATTTAAGGTTCATCCAAGGAAATGGAAGTCATTTTTTGTTATAAAGAAAATAAATAGGTTATATGTTTTGTTTAAAAAAATTACCCATTGTGTAAAAAAATTGCCCATCAACAACAGTCTTCCTTCACATCCAAAAGGCTGATGATATTTAGCATTGTCCAAATTTTATTTTAAAATTTATTTATTTATTTATTTATTTATTTATTTACTTTATAAATATTTTATATATGTTTTGCATGTCTGTAATAAACTTTTTTTTAATTATTATTATTATTATTATTATTATTATTATTATTTTTACATTTTTACATGTTATTGTATTATTGTATGTTTGTTATTTAAGCCTTTAAGCTACCTCTGTGTGTCCTCCAGGCCCGGTGAGAAAAGGGCATGCGACACCCACAGGGAAAGCAGAAGGACAGAGTATGGCTCAGCAGGTAGCATGAAATGGAGATGCTGCCCCCTGCTGTGTGGATGACCTTCATGCTGCGTCAACAACCTAAGGATGTGTCGGGTTTGCTTGTGGAGTGAACATACTGAATTGTGCTCGATTTCTGGTGCTTCTTTCAGTAGCTGGGCAGAGGAACCATATGTAGGTATATGACACAAGCTCGGTGTTGAGATTGGCTTGACATGTGACATGCTTGTGTAATGGAGTGAACTAAATATCATTAACCGTTGTTGCTAAAAGTGTCCTTTTCAAGTCTGATTACAGTCAAAGAGTGCAACAGATGTGGGGAGGGCAAAGAAGAGAGGGAGGGGAGACAGAGCAAGAAGACAGATTTTAGGTGATCTCAGTATCAGGCACAAAACTATCCCATTTATTATGGGTTACCTTAATGTAGATATACAGCACATAGCATTATGTAGTATGTAAGTAGCACATAACATACAAGAGTTAGCATTTTTAAGCTTCGTGTCTTGCACAGCATCGTAAAAAGGTTCCTTTTCTGCCAATCAGATCAGACTTCCTGTTTACGAATGCCTGAGCTATGGACTAAGCCACAAAGTGTGCAACCTAGTGCAAACTAGACAAAAGCACTTCCAGTGGTCATTAATATTGAATAGAGACTGATTTCTTTCTAGCCCAGGCTATACATTCATACAGCTGTCACGTGATTAGGACATGATTGGGAAGGGGTAACTCAGTGGTTACAGCATTGGAATACTGATCAGAAGGCTGTGGGTTCGAATCCTAAAGTACTGCCGCTGCTGGACCCTTAAGCAAGGCCCTTAACCCTCAATTACTCAGTTGTATAAATAAGATAAATGTAAGTCACCCTGGATAAGGGAGTCTACTAAATGCTGTAAATGTGATTACACAGAATGATGTGCCTCCTAGATTTTGCTGATATTCATTTGGGACACATCATCAGTAGTGATAGAGGAGATACATGTGAAATATAGTGTGTGTAATAAATGTGTAAACAAAGTGGATTATTTATTCTAGGATCCTTTTTTCCCCAGAATGCCTTTGGTGAAGTAGAGAAGATAGCACATATTGTCCAATCAGAGTAAACAAATGTCCAGATGACAGAACTAACGGTTTGGAGCTTTTTATTTATTTATTTATTTTTTTTTTGTTTGAAGAAGAAAAAAGGATTACAATTATTTGATCAAGTGGTATTTGGAGAAAAATATGACATTAATCCAGCAGGGCATAAATTGATCTCAGGACTGCAGTTGCCTTTCTGTCTATATGTGTGTGCATAATTGTTTATCTCTATTATACATCACCAGAGACCTTATAAGGTTTCAGATAAGGTATTACTCAACCTGAAATGGTTTACTGTTGAGCTGATAGATATTAGATAGCCCTCTTATCAAATATCATCACCAACCATCCAATATATTCCTGGTCCTGACGCCAGCCATTTTAACAACCACTTTAAGTCATTTTACTCTCCTATTTACTCTTTATTTAGGCCAAAAAATGGAATTTATGCCTGGTTTGTTGTGCTCATTTTCAGCACTGAATTTCTTTGTCATGTCACACTCCATAGTGGTGGCTAATGGCTTATATCAAAGTATTTTAAGATTTTTTCTGTTTTTATCTCGCCTACTAAGGACAATATTCATAGAAATTTCCATGCAAAAAAAAAAAACTCAATTTACGCACAACCAGGCATAACATTATGACCACCTGCCTAATATCATGTTGGTCCCCCTTTTGCTGCCAAAACAGCCCTGACCCGTCATGCACTGTGTATTCTGACACCTTTCTATCAGAACCAGCATTAACTTCTTCAGCAGTTTGAGCAACAGTAGCTCGTCTGTTGGATCGGATCACACGGGCCCCCCACGTGTTCTGTATCAGTGAGCCTTGGTTGTCAATGACCCTGTCGCCGGTTCACCACTGTTCCTTCCTTGGACCACTTTTGATAGATACTGACCACTGCAGACCAGGAACACCTCCACAAGAGCTGCAGTTTTGGAGATGCTCTGATCCAGTGGTCTAGCCATCACAATTTGGCCCTTCGTCAAACTCGCTCAAATCCTTACACTTGTCCGTTTTTTCCTGCTTCTAACACATCAACTCTGAGGACAAAATATTCACTTGCTGCCTAATATATCCCACCCACTAACAGGTGCCATGATGAGGAGATCATCAGTGTTATCCACGACACCTTTCAAGTGCTCATAATGTTATGGCTGATCGGGGTATCTTCAGAGTAAATGGTGATATCAAACACATTTCTGCTCTTTGAGGTGTCCAAATCTTAGAGTTATCCCAACAGAGGTAAAAAAAAAAAGAAAAAAGCCAGTGTTCTGACAAATTTTTGTATCAGGCTTGCAGCCATAAAATAATTCATTTGTTTTTAATGATCAAAAATGTCTGGTAAAATGTGTGGTCATCATTCTTCATCAATCATTCTTCAACAATCACCAAGGAATTTTGATATTACAGTCAATTTGTCAAAGAAATGTCTTTGTCTCATATCTTTCCCCAAGACTGTGCAATACTAGCATGCAGGCAGTGTATGTGGTAAGTTTCTTCATTTCAGGCTTTAGCTCTGCCAACAGCAAGAACAGAGCTGCTCAGCCCTGCCCCTTTTTTCCTCCAGCAGAGTGGGTGGGGTCAGCTGGAAGAAGGGAAAGGCTTATCTGTGTTTTCAGAGCAGTTGCAGCTCACCTTACAGGCACCAGAGGGCACTAAACATAACAAACCGCTCCTTTAAATAGCATTCCAGCTCAGCAGAAAGGAAAACCTATTTCGGAGTGAGTCACTGAGTTGTTGTTGGTTTTTTTCAGCATGAGAAGAAAAGGCTTGCTCCCTGAATCTCACTACCTGAGCTAGATATTCAATGATCTGAAGTAATACTGGATGAGAGTAAAAAAAAAAAAAAAAATGGATGAAAATACAGAGTGAGAAAAACTAGAGTTCCTATGGAAGCTTTTAGTGTGATTTTCTGACTATACGATAAATGTCCTGGGACTATTATTATTATTATTATTTTATTTTTTTTAAATATCTTTATCTGGGAATTAATCTGGGAAATCTGGGAATTTCCTCTAGAACTGGTAATGTAGAACCTTAAAACAAAAGACTAGAACCACTGAGGATCCTTGTATTTATATTCAAAGCAGTGTAAATATTTTACAAAACAAAAAAAATGAAATGAAAAAGAAAGAAAAATCGAATTGTGAATATTTATGATGTATTAACTGCTCCTTTAACACACAAACCCACCCAGAGAATTATACTGACATGCTCGGTATGTAACACAATGCCACTATCTGAAACTTATCGGTTCTCCAAATATCTGTTCCTGGGTTTAAACAAGACGTGGGCATGGCTAAACTGTAAGAGTGTCTTCTTTCATTTTCAAGAACACATTATTTGTATACATTTCGAATAATGCACTCGTACTACATGCACAAGAAGCGATCGCCAGCTCAACCTTGAATGAGTGAGTATGCTGTGTATGACTGTGGCTCATCAGAGCCTCATGGTTCAGGTACTGTAGAGTGAGCAACGCAGGTTCAGGCCTAGGAGTGAGACAGAAGTGTCTTCAGACTAAATAAGAGATAATCAGATTAAGTAGCAGCTGCCAGAGAAGGCCCACACTGCTTTATGAGCCTTTCCATGCACGTGCATGCATGCGTTGAGCTGCCAGATGAATGTCTGCACAAGCCACTCTTTATGTTCCAGCACACCCATTAACATTCATTAGAGTTTGCCAGTAGTGGGGTGATGAGTGGTCAGGCGGGACGGATGGATTCTCTGACAATATTTATCCAGTGTATCTCAATGTAATGATTTACACAGAGACCACCAGCACAGATATCTGGCTAAGTGTAAATGTTATAAAAGGGAATAAGGCTTAAAGATCGCAGGTTCGACTCAGCAGCAAATGAGCATGCTTGGACAACATTCTATAAACCGCTCCACTCTCACACGCAAAGATTTCGTCTCTTACCTGCATCTCACTTTGCCAGCGTTTCCGATGCGCAGAAGCTAATGTCTCATAACTGACTGTAAATAAGGACATCATGACATCGCACAAGGGGGGATGATGGTGAGGGGGGTGGCTTGTTGGGCGGCTTGGCAGGGATTCCCCATGCTGGAATCTCCAAAGCTGCTCGAAGTGCCTGCTAGCATGTGCCGTGCTTCCCGGCATTACAGTATTGGAGCGCTCCTCTATTATGCAACAAATGAAAGTGAACGCAGGGATTCCGCTCGGATCACAGATGGCAAATCGTGGAATCACACGGCAGAGAGGAGCAGGCAACGCTTTCATCCGCGCCGCCTGTCACTTTGCTCGAGGGATCGTCCCTTTGTAGAGACGTGCCACCAATCGCTAGTGAAGTAGCATGCCAGCAGCGTGTAGGGAGGTTGGGGGTGGTTGTTCCAACAAACAGCATGGCATATGGTTCCTTGCATTTTTGGCGATTACAAGTGACAAGTTAACAGAGCAGTCGACAGTGGGTGCGCACGCAAGGGAGGGGTGGTAAGGCAAGGAAGGGAGGGAGGGTGCTTTGCTAACTGCTCTCATTTGTTCATGCCCTGAGGCACTACTGTAGTCCTTTATGTAGATGAATTAGTAACAGGGTTTTCTTTTTAGTCATGATGTATATATACATGAGAATAATGGTGGGTGCTGAGCAGCACTGCAGCTTGTAATGCAATGTCAACTGTTGCCTTAGGGCAATAAATCCTGTTTCTTTCACAGAATTACAATCAGAAGAGGGAAAAAAAATGCTGTTAGAACGGCCTCCCTCTACTGCCGCTAATTGGCGTTACCCTATGGGACTCTCATTCACCCCCAGAGAGCCATCTCCTCAACTGGGATCTCTGGTAAACAAAGCTAGGCTTATTAAGGACTTAAACTCATTCTGCATTAGCTATCATCAGTGGGCAAAAAACTAAACACACAAGTGGCAGGTTAAGATGGGTGGGACTGAATTATGGAAAGGTTCCTAGGTCATGAGTCAGAATGACTGTGTGTGCTGACATTTCTTAAATTCATATGTTGAATCTTGGCATGGTGGTAAAACATTTAGCATTGCCAACTCACAGCTCCAGGATTAGCTTTCGGTTGCTGTGTGTGTTCTGCATGTTCTCCCAAATTCTGTATCAGTTTCTTCCCATATCCCAAAACAGTGTGGTAAATGGACTGTTCTTCTTGTAATGGACTTATTTCCAAACGTAATGGACTTGCAACTCATTCAGGGTGTGTCCCTGTCGAGTGCCCAGTGTTTCCAGAGCTACCAGGATCCAGATAAGATACTGAAGATAGATAAATGAATGAACTGCTTTAGGTTGATGTTCACTTTCTCTACCATTTAATATTATTTAACATCTCTACTTGAGAAATTTGGCATTGAATGTGTTGTATATCGTATTCTGTGATTTTGAATTGTATAAGAAACAGGCTCCTCATGTGGGGTCTTTATGATCAACATTTACATTTATGGTATTAGGCAGACGCCCTTATCCAGAGCGACTTACATTTTTATCTTATTTCACACAACTGACCAATTGAAGATTAAGGGTCCTTGCTCTAGGTTTGGTATACCGGGAATTTGAACTCACAACCTTCAGAGCAGTGGGCCAAGACCTTAACCACTAAGCTACCACATATCCCTCATAAACTATTGTCACCGGGACTAAGAGTAAGACAGGTAAGCCATTACCATTGGGAAATGATTCTACATCTTTTATGTAACCACAGTCATTGCTCCAGTGTCTAAAACAGGGAAACTTCCATTGAGGCATACTCAAGCTTTGTCTCTAGGCCTTTTAAGAGAAACAGTTGTTTCAGGACCATGGCCAGGGACACTGGCTACTGTAACACATATCTCTTTCCATCATCCAAAACTGCAGCAGGAAAAATAGTCTACATTTGACATAAAGCGAAACCATTCACTACAGATCTGCCTGTGATCTTACTCGATTTTGTACAGCATGCCAACCCATCACAGGGCACAAACATGCAGACTCACACAACACAATTTAGCCTACAATCTTCATGCACAGTGGCAGAGGTAACTCTGGAGATGCAAGACAAGAGTATTAACCACTAATTCTGACATGATTAGCCCCTTGATTCTATGTCATTAATCATAAAATGCTGTACATGTGACACAAAACATGACAAAAATGTCACCTGACTTCTTCCAATCTTCAACTGTCCAGTTTTGTTGAACCTGTGTCCACTGCAGCCTCAGTACCTTATACCTGGCGAAGTGAACCGGACGTAGTCTCACCTCATCAGCTTTAAGGTTCAACATTTTGTGTATTCTGAGACGCTTTTCTGCTCACCACTGTTAAATAATGGGGATTTGAGTTACTGTAGGCTTACCATCATATCCAAATCAGATTGTCCATTCTTTTCTGCCCTCTCTCTCTCTCTCTCTCTCTCTCTCCCCTTAACAGAGTTTCTCTCCACAGAACTGCTGCTCACTGGATGTTTTTATTTCCTGCAACATTCTGTGTAACTGTAGCGTGTGAGGAATCCAAGAAAATCAGCAGTTTCTAAAACACTCCAACCAGCCCATCTGGTACCAACAACCGTGCCACAGTTAAAGTCACTGACGTTGCATTTTTCCCTTATTCTGATGTCGATTGTCTGAGCGACTAATTGAATAAATGGCTGGTGAGGGTATATAATGAAATATACAAAAATCAGTTATTTTTATTGGTGAAAGAAAGAAAGAAAGAAAGAAAGACATTTCAGTAAAAGGCACTGATCCCTCTGATTAACTTAACAACTACTTTTGTCCCAGATTTCTGCTCAGCATCATGCTAGAGTCATCAAGACCATGTGTACTTTACAAAACAACATAAAAACAGATGAGATCAAATGTGCTTATAAAGCATCTCTCTACATTTCCTATAAATTAGCCACTATTGTTTCTCCGGAGGGCAGAGCTTTTGTGAGGAGAAATGTGCGTTCGAGACGGCTATTGTAATTTCTGCACAGCATGCTTGCTATACTGATTGCTGACACACTCTACCGAGCGTTCGGGATAATGGGGGGCTATTTTTAGCATTTCTAATATAAAGGGAGAGAGAGAGAGAGAGAGAGAGAGAGAGAGAATCTCATTCACAATCATGCCCACAATACGGAAGTACTAAGGGAGGAATGAAATGTTATGGGCAGCCAAGCAACTAATAGGCTTGAACCCAGGCACTCTCCATAATATGACCACTCATTAGATCCTAATTAGGCATTAAAAAAGCCGCTGTTCACCGATGCAAATTAGGTTGGAAAAGATATATTATTGTCAAAAGAGCAAGCTAAATGACTTGGCTAATAGGAATCACTGTCATCAGGGGATAAATTTAGATACAAAGAAATTTCATAAATATGAATTCATTTGTTCCACTCACAGACTCCGAATGCTCTGTTTACCTTTTCACTCTAATCGGCACTCTGTTACGAGACAGACGGTAATCCGAAGCACATGTATGAGCATGCAAAGAGCAGCACGTGTGTCGGTTACCATAACGACTCGTACCGTAACGAGTTGCTAATGTTAGCTCGGTGTATTAGCTGTGTCTTCAAGCACCTCATTTGTTTCAAATGAGTCTTAAACGATGTCCCTTTAAGCATAACGTCCTTCTAGGTTCACAAAAGATGGTGCGCAGCAATTTGTTTCCAAACGTTAGTAGTTGACTCTACTATAAATAAGAAAATAAAAAAGCTTTAGAAAGTAAAAAGTTTTTGTATGTGTATTGTATTGTGTGGACTTCCACAGTGTATCACACACTCACTATCCATTTTATTAGGAACACGTGCAGTTATCCCACAGATACGGATCACGGGCATCCATTAAAATTCTCATCAAAACATCCGAATGTTAAAAATCTGTAACTTTGTCAGTGGCATGGTGGTTGATGCCAGGCTGTCTGGGTTGAGTATTTCAGAAAGTGCTGATCTCCTGAGATTCTCACACACCCTAATCTCTAGAGTTTATTCAGAACACTATGAAGACAACAATGACCAAAAAAAAACGCCCAGTGATTGGCACTTCTGCAGGCAGAAACGGGTTGTTAGTGAGAGAAATCAGAGGAGAATGGCCAGACTGGATTGAGCTGACAGGATTTCCTAGCCCTGAGAATGTGGGGAAGTGAATATCACAGTGCTGTGCTGGAAATTTCTTTCTGTCATTGCTCAGACACAGTGGAAATGAGATGTTACCATGATTTTAAAGACCTAATTAGGGCTCAGGGTTTCTTTGTCCAGTTACCACAACATCAGGTTGCTCTCTCTCTCTCTCTCTCTCTCTCAAAAGCATTATACTCTAGTATCCACCTTTTTTTGATCATTTTCATATGTCCGTATGCTATCTGGATTAGCATAGCTGCAGTCAGGATGAGGCTGGGCTCACCACCAGAGTGGCAGCCTGCATCTTTTTAATGGGCCAATCGTGTAACCTGATAAAGGGCAATCCATCTGCACTCCCCCAGTCAACCCTGACATGGTTTCCAAGGAAACAGCACCCACGGGAAAGGGCGGTAGACCTTGAAGGGGGGGAAATATCGTCCTACCAGGCTGCCTGAAACTCATAAGCCGAGGAAAGAAAAGGAGAGGAGCGTAGAGAAGGAGTGACGCAAATACCAGCCGCTGTCTAAGGGGTTAAACCTAATCAGACATGACAAATATCTTTTCTTAGCAAGTGTCAATGCTAAGGCAAGTCCAGCCTAACAGTGCATGTAATACCAGCATTGTTTTAAAGGTTTTGTCCAGATTCGACTCAACACAACTGATATAATGGAAATTATAATATAACAAAATACAGAGGGATGTCCTATTGACTCACTATTTATATTACGTAAGGCTAAGCATTTCCATATACACACCAGCAGTATTAAATAAAGATAATGTACCTTAGTGGTAAGGAACTAACATTGAATATTAACAAGAGTAACAACTTCAAGCAGAGAATAAATCCATACTTCTCTTATGAAACATCTTTAAACATTCTGTTTCTAATGACAAAAGTTCACCAATCAAACCAGAGAGTAAAAATAACAGAAAAGTCTATAAGAACTCTCCCCGTTCTGACCCTTCGTCTAGTCCAGTGACCTAGCTACATCTAAATCATTACATAAATGCATGCAGTGAGATTCACCCAAACACAGGATCATGCAACTGAAGCCGTGCTGCTTCATATTTAGCCAAACTACAGCCAGCATTTTCACACATTCATTAGCTCCTCAAGGACACGGTCGGTCTACTTGTTCACAGCTGGACCGCATTCCACCGGTTCCTGACCCTCTTGTAGGTATTTCGAAAAGGAAGCCACCATATTTAGTGCTCTGCATTTAGCAGGCTGTGCTTTAGAAGATGTATGTTAATCTAGAGAGTTATCTGTTTAATAAAATAGCCGGCTGAGCTTACCTACCTCCAGGGTTTGGTTTAACTCAGAGGGCAGTTTTCATGAAAAATTAGTCATTTGAATACAGTCATCTGTACCAGGAAGTGCTGAATCAAAAGAGTCTAAATCCAAACGCCGGGAACAATCGTACTCAGATTCGGACAAACACGGCCAGTGTGAAAACCATCTCAAACCATACAGATTACTAATCACTGAATCCAATTCTGTGGTTTAGCTCCCCGATTATCCCGACGTTAGAGCTTCCATGGTAATCTGAAGGTTTGTTTTAGTAAAGCCTCAGCTTGGTCACTATAGTCTAGTCTCATGGGCACAAAATGGATAGAGATAATAACAGGTCTCACTACTAGTCTGTATGGAACTAGTCATTAGCTGCAGATCTTCTACTTTATTGAATTCTATTTATTTACTCTATAGTATTGATAGATTTAATACCATAACCAGTTATCACTCTTTCTCTGTGTGTGTGTGTGTGTGTGTGTGTGATTTTTTTCCCATCCCAATTTTTTCTCCTCTAATTGGCACTCTGCTATCATATGGCAGATACCAACTGGGATGGGTGAAGGCTAACACATGTCTCCTCAGAAGCACCCAAAGCTAGCCAAAGGCATGTTTTCAAAATGCTGTTCATGCGACAAAACGGCAGCATAGCACACTCAGATGAAAGCGTTATCAGCCCTCTTCCTCATACATGAGTTCAGAGACGCCCATGAATGGCTAGTGTCTCTCTGATTGACTGAGGAGAGAAAGTAACGCCCTCCGTACCTCCCTCCCGGACAGCATGGCTAATTAGTGCACCTTCGGCTCACAGCGATTGATGGCTGTAGCATTCGTTGAATACAAATCTGTAGTTAAATTACTAGATTCATGTTTAGGTTCTTCTTGTACTGTATGTCACTCTTTTTTCTCTCTCTCTCATGTTTCAGAGTGAGATTTAATCCTGCATCAGTGTTAATTTGAGCATCTTCTCATGCACATATTTGTCACTTCTATCTATAGAACCTGAAGGAAAAGGGGCTGCATATCTTCCTGTTAATCACATTGTAATACTGACCACTGTAACAAATCATATTTTACTGTGCTAAAAAATAGTGATATTTTACAAAGTCACTGGTTTGGCTGTCCATATGTTAACTATATAATTCTATATATATTTATATATATACACTCTGAGAAATTCGTCCTAAACTTTACCTCAGACGGCGCCCTCAAAGGTACATATTTATCCACCTTTAGCATGTATCTTTTACCTGGAAATATTGTTATAATACACCTTCAAAAATGTTTTCTTCAGTTTACTGCTCATTTTTGTTCATTTCTTTTGCACCTAGGAGGGGAGGGGGGGCATCTGTAGTTTCTAGCACGGAAACCTAGCCAAATGTCACAAGAGGGCTGAATAGCAGCAGAAAGGTCCATATTGCTGTTATATTGATGTCCTCAATTTACAGGATACTGCAGTGCACAAACACAGCCTCTCTCTCACAGACACACATACACACAGACACGTATGCACACAGACCAAGGACAAGCCGCATCCACGCACAGACGCAGACTTCACAGCCTGCAATGACGGCAGTTTATCAGGAAAAATTAATGCATCACGTTGAGTCATTTTTTTTTCCCAGCACCTACAGCAACACATGACATACAACGAACTTCACAGGTATTAGCTGATCATTTCCATTAAATAGCTTTTATATATCAGCTACCAGTGAGAAAACCGTATTAGTATTATAATTGCTTTGGAGATGAGGAAAAACAATAGAAATGGGCAATGGTACAGCATTAAACAGGAAAAGAAAAACAGTTTTATGGGTCCACGGTAGCGGGAACAACAATAGCTGTTGTGGCGAGTGCCCTTTTTTCTGCAGTAGTCCTTCTCACAGAGCCTAGCAACAGACCTGCCTCCCCTTTAAAAATAGGATGGGCCTCGCTGAGACCGTCTCAATGCTGAGGTTACACCAGACACACTTCTCTTCATTGATTATGCACCGCAGCTCTGGAGACAGCCGCTTACAAGACATCCTTTTTCTCGACTCCTACCTACACACCTAGCATTTACCTTTCTTTTCCTGCTTTTCCAGATTGCCCACATTATCTTTCCCTTTATGCGCATTAATGTTTCACTCTAGAATTGCCTTCATTCCTCCGTCATCGGATGAATGAAATGTTAATGTCAGGTGGGGGGGGGGCTGTACCTCGAGCACAAAAATAGAAACACGGTAGGATTGAATAATACACTAGGAACGCAGCATTTTTAGCTAAGTGTAAAACAGAATGAGAAAGAAGCGGTAAGGAAAGAAACTGTGCACTCATCCCTCCTATCCTCGCTAAGATACAGTCATGGACTGGACTCCATTTGCAGTCAGGTGCTGCCTTTCTGCTCCTCGTCCAATAGGAGCGTCGGACATGTTACTCCCCCTGCAACGTCACTAATGACACTACCAAGGCCGTATTGATCAAGAGCTCAATCCAGACACACACTTAAATCAACAAGAGCTTTCTTACTAGAGAAATACAGACAAGTACTTTCAATTATTATTATTATTATTATTATTATTATTATTATTATTAATATTAATATTTTTCTCTGTGTGCATGCATATTAAGAATAAAATAAATCTATGTAGATTATTCTACAATATTATTCTCTACGGACAGTGTAAGCACACACACAGACACACACTTATATTTCAGTGATATTTTCTAAGAGCTCAGATTATGGATTAGCCTGGATTATGCAAAGGACCCTGCACATGCATGCTTATCGCTTTCATTTCTTTGTCCTCCCAATGATATTTGTGCAAAAAACCCACTGCACCATATCTTTGCTCACAGCTGGCAAGTGTAACTAAAGGATTATGCAAGCTGCTTCCACAAGCAAATAGATTTCTCCCACTTCAGAAGAATTGCTAGTTATGCACCCCTCTATCTGTCTGCCGGGCATTCACAAAAGATGGTTCAGAAAAATTCGGTTTTGCTTGTTTCAGAGGTAAAGGAGGTATGGGATGAGTTGGTTGGTGTGTGTGTGTGTGTGTGTGTGTGTTTCAAAATGGTGCTCTGCTTGAGTAAGGTAAACGTTTAAATGGCTGAATATTGGCTTGCGTTATTTTTCCATGTCAGTCATTTAAGTGCTATTACAAGAACCATGTATTGACAATATATATCACGTTTAATTACATCAAACTAAAGCAAATGCATTTGAAAATTAAATGAGATGAATAATTCAGAGCCTTTTTTTAGTCAGAATCAGAGTTTCCTTAATGTTTAGTTCATGCCATCATCCTATGGCTCAGCGGAAATACTACTGCCGGTGTTGTGGAATCTCACATATGGGATCCATTCAAACAAGACTAATGAAGTGTGATTCACTTAATTGGCATTGAGCTAGAAGTATGATTAATAGCGAGGGTAGGGTGTGGTGGCAGTGGCATGGTTTCTTCTCATTTGTGGAGTATAGGGATTTCAGTAAAGCATGTTGCCTGTAGTCATATAGCAGACAGGTAATACTAAAGGAGAAGTTGACTCACCCCCTTGTCATCCAAGATGTTCATGTCTTTCTTTCTACAGCCGTAAAGAAATCATGTTTTACTGAGGTTCAGGAATTTTCTCCATATAGTGGACTTCTCCATAGGGTGCCTCCGAGGATGAACTTTAAATGCAGCCTCGAATGGCTCTAAGCGATCCCAGTCATGGAAGAAGGGTCTTTTAACATTTTAAAGACAACGTTAAATATTTTCTTTCCATAACCAAACCTCGTTTGATTCTGAGAATGAAGCATTGCCTGCACGCAGCCCCGGATTGTATTCCTTGCAAACAAAAGTTTTATTACGCAGAACTGCGCACATTGTCAGTGATGCACTCCTGACATTAACAGGAGTGAATGCAGAGGGGCGAGGAGGGTGATTACAGGCCTGCACCGTCTGTGTGTGAATAGACTCATGTGGAATCGCACTGAACCAGTAACCCCACAATTAACCCAGGAATGAGCACTAATCACTGCTGCTGCACACTTAAGAAGGGAACATTTGGACCCTCTCAGTGCCGGGCTGACACAGTGGCTTCATCTGACCGTTAATTTACCGTAAATCTCTGCTGTAATGCTGCCACAATGGACTTATAATCAAGAAAGCATTTACTCTAACTATAACTATAACTATAACTATAACTATAACTATAACTATAACTATTACACCAATTATTAAAAATGATCATCGATTTATAATCCCTTACAGTTCTACACTACTATCTGTACAGCATCTGTACTCATTTATTCTATTTTACAGTTTCTTTTCACTTGTTTTTTCTTTCTTTTCAGTTTTCCCCGTGTACATAGTATATATTTCTTTCTTTCTCTCTTTCCGCAACTTCCACCTGGGATTAATAAAGTTCTTTGAATCTCGAACCTTGAATATTCAGGTGGTGCTAAACAGGACATAAGGAATAAAGGACAACAGGTTGTGGTGTGATGTTCCTCTTACCACCCTGATCCCCTTACATCCCAGCAAATACGGTCATTGTTTTCGTTTACAAATCCCACAACATACGTTTTAGCTTTTATAACTGATAAGGTGTATCATCCATAAATCTTAACAGATTTATTTTTCTGAATTAGTCAACATTAGACAGAGCGTTTGGTATCCAAGTCCTTCTGAACGAGTCATTACTATAGAAATGTATTTTGAGCATAAACCTGCGATCTGAATTAAAGCTAGGACTAATTGCACAGCAAATTCAGATTCCTCTAAACTTCACCTCGTATCACAGTGCATTCATTATTTATGACAGGAGTTCCCAAAATAGGGGTTTCATATAATAATACGGCCCTTCCTCCTCGACTGGTATGCCAGTGGAAAGGAATACTCATTTTACACATAAGTACCAGCACGATACAATACGCATCTATCCAGTTAATACAGTATAGAGTCTTCTTCTGCTGCTGCTTCTACAAGTTTGGGGTCACATGATGTCCATTTGGCGTCATTTGGCCCCAAACATCTGAGAATCAGCGAAGCTATGCAGCAGATCTTGGAAGCTCCCTCCGTAGCAGGTAGCGTTACTGTGTTCTCGTGATCATTGTTGTAGTTCCATGCCACATAAGACATTGCTCACCTTGTAGCTTTACCGTATTACGCACTAGCTAAAATACCATGCCTCGACAGACACAAATTTGCGACGCACTCAGGCTTACATTCTTCATTGAATATAAAAAAAATGTGCCATTGCAAGAGAGTCAAAATGCCCCATGTCTACGATACACACCTCTACACACTGGGTTAGACAGCAAGGCTATTTTTATTCCACGTTTCTATCCGAAATTTGGACACCTGACAGTTCCCACTCCCCAGCCATCCAGCTCTCCACCGGATTACTACAGCTACTATCCAAGGACAGGGTGTGCTGGACAGGAAATGATAAGGGGGTGTGCTGCAGCCCTGCATGTAACTCTTACCACATTGAGCTTCATTATTTTCAGCACATGATGTGTTTTATTCCTCTTATATCACAACGAATACTAGAAAGGTTTTTTATTTATTAATTATTACTTATTAATAAATGACACAAAATACATTCTAACTCAGCAAGTCAGCAAAACAAGTTAGTTCCTGTTATCACTTATATTATACCAGCTATAAACAGTCATACACTCTCTCTCTCTCTCTCTCTCTCTCTCTCCTGCCTATGGATATTTTGTTAACTTGATGTTATTGCAGCTTGTAATTGTACTGAGAAACAACTAAATCTTCTGTCCTGAGGATTTTTAATTCCTTCCATAAATGTGAAATCAAGAAATCTGTACCCTATCAATGATTATCTACTTTCCTTACATATTGAACACATTTCTTTTTAAACCCGGTCATTAGAGAGAGTGTTTGGAGGATGAAGGTGTACTTATGTGCTTCCTCCAAGACCCATGAAGCCTCGAGCTGCTTCATCACTGAATCCTCAGCGTACACGGGGATGCTGATATATTCCAGATACTGGTGTGGTCATCATTTAACTTGGGTTCTAATGGCGCTGAGAGCTCTGGGCCCGGTGACACTGTCTGTTTTCTAAGCCATCAGTCATATGGGGAGGTGGAATAAAACAACAACCTGAAGAACGGGGTTTGGACATGACTCCCTGGTAGAGAACGTAACAATTAAGAGATTGGGAACAAGACGTACAGGGAATCTGAAGCTGCTACATTGCTGAATACTGAGAAATCATACATTAGCCAGAGGACTATTTGATTTGAAAAGAGCTTCTTCAAGAGCCTGGCTTATTGCTGAGCTAGTGCACGCTCAGGACAAGCTGCCTGCCACACTTCCACTTAATTACTCCAGAAGGAAAACGGGAGCCCCTGCTCTCTCTCTCGCTCTCTCTCTCTCGCTCTGTACCTCCCTCCATCCTCTCTCTGTCGTTCTCTCTCGCCCTCCCTCTGTCTCTCTGTCTTGTTTTCTCTCTCCATCCCTCCCTCCTCTCTCTCTCTGTCTCATTTTCTCTCTCTCTCTCTCTCTCTCTCTCCCACCCTCCCTTAACCCCCTCTCTCCCTCCCTCCTCTCTCTTTCCCTCAATTCTTTCTCTCTCTCCCTCCCTCCTCTCTCTCTTATCCCTCCATCTATCTCTTTTTCCTCTATCCTCTCTTTCTCTTCCTTACTCTCTCTCTCTCTCTCTCTCTCTCCCTACCTCCTCTCTCTCTCTCTCTTCCTTACTCCCTCTCTCTCTCTCTCTCTCTCTCTCTCTCTCTTATCCCTCTAGCTATCTCTTTTTCCTCCATCCTCTCTCTCTCTCTCTCTCTCTCTCTCTACCTCATCTCTCTTTCCCTCCATCCTCTCTCTCTCCCTCCCTCCCTCCCTCTCTCTCTGTCTGTCACTCTCTCTCTCACACACACTCTCTCCCTCCCTCTCTCTCACCCCATTCTGTTTATTGTCATGTGTCTCCTGAAGCTGCGAGCTCCACCGAAGGACAAACTGACGTTCTGTTTTTAATGACAGCCGTACTTCAGCAGAAGACAAGAGCAAAATACGAGGGCTGTTTAAAGTGAAAAACTACAACCCGTATGGTTGATATCAATTCTTTGTAACTATGAGGTAGCTTATGCAGAAGTTGTGAAAGATGCAAGCAGATGTTATTAGTTACAAGGAGTTGTTTACTGACCTGAAACCGCTGCCTTACTAACCAAATCTGGAGCATGGAATCAGCAATATGTCCTGGAAAATATGATGCTGAATTGTGTCTTAGAGAAACAGATAACATTTACACCTGCCTTAGGAGGTCTGGTGGAGGAAAAAAAAGCACAGCAAAAAGTAAGGGAGGGGTGCAGATTCTCTCTCTCTCTTTCTCTCTCACTCTCTCGCTCTCTTTGTCATTTTAACACATCTTTTCCAGACACAACAAATAGCACAAGTTTTTATAGCTACGTGTGATGCCAATTATGAACTCTGCTGTGCTTTAATAGCACTCTCTCACTCTCTGACTAAAGTGTACCATCACTGGGAAGCCGTCTGATTGGCTGATGAAGCTCCAACACCCAGGAGTCGGGAATTTTTTATCATGACTGCATATGTCAAGGTTTATTCTTCAAGCTTATGATATCTGAATTTTTAGAGTAATATTATTAGAATATTAGAGATAATTAAATGATATACACTACCAGTCAAAAGTTTGGACACACTTTCTAATTCCACGGTCTTTCCTGATGTTTATTTCTTTCTACAGTGTAAAACAATGCTGAAGGCGGCCGAAATCCACCATAATGTCCTTTGAGCAGTTGATATTGAGATATGTCTGCTACTGATGCTCTGTAAAGCCTTCATAACGCCTCTAATCTGAGGTGCTGTTAATTGGCGATTTCTGAGGCTGGTCACTCTAAATGAACTTCTCCTCTGCAGCAGAGGTCAGTTTTGGTCTTGTTTTACTGGGATGGTCTTCATGTGAGCCAGTTTCATCATGGTGCTTGATGGGTTTTGCAAAATGCACTTGACAATACTGTTCTTGCAAAGAACTATTCCAGAACACCTGACCTTCGTGTCTTAAAATAACAACGGACTGTTTTTTGTTGTCATTACATATGGATTACTGAAGTCCATGTGTGTCATTTCATAGTTTTGAAATCTCCAGTATTGTCCTAGAATGTAGAAAATAAATCCCTAAACAAAAAACATTGAATTAAAAGGTGTGTCCAAACTTTTGACTGGTAGTGTATAATATGAATGTATAGAGTTGGAATTATGTGCTATACTAGTCAATTGCCGTAAAAGTATTTCCATGGAAAACAAAAAGATTCTTTATTGGGAATTATTATATTTCCAAGAAACCAAAATTCAACTGCTTACTAACTGCTTTATACTGTATATCTAAGGAGCACACTCAGTTTATCTTTCATATTTTGCTATACCTTTTTGGATCATTTTTAGTAAAAGCATTTCCATTATAGTTTTTTTTTTTATTTATAATATAAAACTATAATATAATATTTTCTATTCTATTTTATTCTATTAAATAGGTTTTTTTCTGAAGGGGGATTTACTGTTGTTGTTTTTGTTGTTGTTTGTTTTTTAACTTGATTGTCACTTTTGTGTCAAAAACCGTAAAATAAAAAAAAAAAAACCCTAAGCAACAGATAGAAAAAAATAAATAAATGACACACTGAGCATTAAAATATATTTTAAAAAAAGACTTTGTATTTTCTGTAGCCCAAAGAATTTACAGACTCCCATCTGCATACTGATAAAAGAAATTTTGGTGCAACGTTTCATGAGGTAAGAGTAAAAGCACAAACTTCACACATGTGTGTTAAATGCTCTTTAATTCAAAACTATTCCATCAAATCGATTCATTCAAATACCGCAGCGGTAAAGCTAGGTTAAAATACGCTGGTGCCTAAAACACGTGTAACCTAAAAGCGTGATGAGAAATCCTTTCTGGCTGAATTTCACTCACTGGAATTGAATAGGAAAAATGATGGAGTTCGTGAGGAACGTAATACAAAATGGAGCCAGTACAGAGCATCCCGGATCCCCCGACCTTCACAGGACGATGGGTGTATGTGTGTGTGTGTGTGTGTGTGTGTGTAAATGGCCTCAGGGAAAAGCGAGTGTCAAGAGAAAAGTAAAAGAGGGAGCGAGGGGAGGTAATAAGGTCACTAAGGTTGATGACTAATATTGTGTATGAAAAAGATGGAAGGTTATTTCATACTGACTATAGTTATTGCAGTGTGGTTATTAAAACCTGTACTTTGCAATGACAATAAAGTTGTATCTATCTATCTATCTATCTATCTATCTATCTATCTATCTATCTATCTATCTATCTATCTATCTATCTATCTATCTGTCTGAACATTAATGTGTAACGTCTGACAACGGAGGCAAACGCTTCATTTTAAAGGAAGATGTGGGTCAGTATGGGTCACTTCCCATACGTTGCAAACGCAATAAAGATGAACAGAAAAGGTATTTAAACCCTCCTACAGGAAAACATGGAAGAGCGAATCATTTTGCACTTTCCTATACAGCAAAAAAAATGTTTTTTTATGTTGTTGTTTTTTAAAAAACAAACACAAACAAACAGAGAAACAAAAAGGACCTGATGCATCCACCACCATGTTTCTTTTAGATACTTCCTTTACAACACTTGCAACAGATGCACTTCCTTTACAACACAGATCGTCAGCTGCCCCCGCCATCCTTTTGTTGTTGTTTTTTTTGTTTTATGTATTGTTGTTTTCAACAAACAAACAAACAAACAAACAAACAAACAAACAAACCACTGGCAAAACAAAAGCCAAATGCATTCACCGCCATGTTTTTTTAGATACTTATTTGACTGTGTTAAGGTGCACTTCCTGTACAGCACTTCCTTTACTTCCTTTTTGTTTGTTTTTTTTACCAAACAAACAAACACCCTGAAAAACACAGCTCACATGCATCCACCACCATGCTTTTTCTTTTTTAGATATATTTTTATATATGTTAAGGTGCTTTAAATGCTTGAAGTAAAATTCGAGATAAATTTACTTCAGATTATTAAGGATTTAGGTTATGAACACTTATGAATCCTGGGTTCTTCCTAATGCATTTTAAATCCATTTATGTAACTTACACATGATCTTATTACAATGCTATACATTATAGAGTCTAAAGTCTTAAATATTATCAATAATAACTTCTCATATAAGCATGGTATGATTTCATAATGTCATAAGGTTATATAGCAGGTGATATCTGTTCATAAGGCTATCTGTGTTATAATGCTTAGTGTGTAATATTCTTAGACTCAGGCTTTGTAACTTCTTACAAGGACTTTTACAGGTTTGGGTCAGACATTATTAATTATTTAAAATGCTAGAAATATGTTACAAATGCATTATGAATTCCGGATTCATAAGAACCTAAATATGTCTATGAATCAAGTGTGAACACACCATGAATTACATCAGTTAACTTTTTTTCCCAAAGGCCAGAAAATAGACCTGTTTTGTTGTTTCCATGTTCAACATTGAATATCTTTGGTCATGTCACACTTCACAGTGGTGGTTTATATGAAATTAGACACTCAGGGATTTAGGAATCTTTAGTTTTTCATTAGTATTTTTGTTTTTACCTAGCCTACTAGGGCCGATATTTTAATAGAAAAGTTCCCCAAAAAAAACCCCAAAATGATGTTTTGTCCACACAAATGACTCCATCAGGCAGCACGGCGGCTTAGTGGTTAGCACAGTTGCCTGACAGCAAGAAGGTCCTGGGTTTGAATCCCAGGTTCGAACAGGCAGGGGCCTTTCTGTGTGGAGTTTGCATGTTCTCCCCGTGCCTGCGTGGGTTTACTCAGGCTTCCTCCACCAGTCCAAAAACATGTACATTATGTTGATTGGTAATTTCAACAACTGCCTGTGTGTGGTTGTCTGTCTATATGTGTGGCCCTGTGATGGACTGGTGACCTGTCCAGGGTGTGCTGGGATAGGCTCCAGCAGATCCTCGTGACCCTAATTAGGAATAAAGTGGGTATAGAGGATGGACGGATGTTCAAAGTAAATGTTGATATCAAACCCCTTTCTGAAACCCGTCATCTTCAACGGCTAAAATTCGGTGTAAGGTTACCCCAACAGAAGTCAAAACATCTCACACTGAAAGCCAACAGCGTCCTGATTATTTCATATCAGGCTTGTGGCAATAAAATAATTGATTTCTTTATACTCATTAAAAATGTCCCATAAGCACTGCTGGCATAATAGAAGATCAGTGATCTAGTAAAAAAAAAGGGCTAATAACAGCAGTAGAATGCCTGAGTAAGGAAAATATACATGTGCCTATGGGTATGTTTGGGTGTTCAGCTCTGATCTTCACTAACCACTCTTTTTTTTTTCCATTGTCAGGGCCTTTTTGAACCCGGAGCATAACCAGGATGTAATATACATTGGATGTAAGGCTGGAATATACCCTGAATACCAAGGCCAGTCCATGCAAAAACACATTCACATGCTAATTAATAGCTCGGGCCAATTTAGAGTTTTTAGGAGCTGAGCAGAAACCAGAGAACCCAGAAGAAACCCAGACATGTAGAGAAAATCCACACAGACAATAACCCGAGAGTCAGAATCAAAACACGGATTTAAGTCATTCAGTTAAAATATACAAACAACACTGAAGGTATTATAGGATACTTATGACCACAGGCTCTGATTTTGCATAACATTACTTTGTAGTTAACAGCTGGATTCCTCCTGGCAGGTTAATAGCTGCATTGATAACATTTACTTTTCTGGCACTTGGCCTTATACAGAACAACTTAATTCATTTTCTTTATACAGCTGAGTGTAAGGGCCTTGCTCAGGGGCCCACCAGTGGCAGATTAGTGGATCCAGGATTTGAGCTCAACACCTCCCGATCAGTAGGTCAATGCTTTAACCACTAAGCTGCCACAATCCCATGATAACTGCCGAGCCAGTTGTTTTGTCCTAAGCACTGATACCTGAATCACGTTCACGTAGCTTGCACACAACGTGGCTGCTGAATGGTATCGAATATCAACATCTGGATCAGGTTACATGGAGTCTATGGATGTAACCTGAATACACATTGTTTAGATCGAACAGACATCCTGTTCGAATCCTGATACACTTTTAATTTTATTGCAAAACAGAAAACGTAGTGTGAGGTTTAGGTTTTCCCAGGAGAGCAAACCAGCGCTCTCAGAAACGAAGCTCAAATAAGTTTGTTTATCAGCATTAACATGCGACAGTCGGCAATCGTTTACTTCACTTCCCTACGCTTTCACTCACCCACTTTTTCTCCTTATGTCTTTCTTTTTTCTTTTCTCACCGCTGCAAAAAGGTACGAGAATTCAGAAACGCTATGATTTTTGTTTCAAAATACTGTACATTCAATAAAAAAAATTAGAAAAACCTGTGGCAATCTTTAGTAACTGCCTGATATCAGGGTAGACTATTAGTTTGTTTATTGTTTATATTTTGGAAAATACGACCAACTAAATTTATTTAAAATTTTTTTTGCTAAAACAAAATTTACAGCTGCATTATAATCTGATGTCTAAGGTTTAGCTGACAGAGCTTCCATTTCAACCTCTGGTATTTTTTTCTAAACCATTTTTATTATATCCACTTCAGTTTTAAATCCAAATTTATGCTGCATTTAAACATCAGCATTCATTTTAATAGATTCGTGCCCGGGTTATTAGGTTCAAAGGTCCGAAGGCATCCTCTTAATTTATAAAAGAAAGAAAATTTCCTTTTCGCCTCGCTAGGTTCGGATTTGTCTGACATGTACTCGATAGAACAGAACTCCTTTTCCTGATTGAGGCTATTTTGCACCGCATGCTTTCAAGGTAACATCAGACGCTGCTTTTGATCGCTCCCCAGAACCACCTGTGCTCTTTTTATCCCCCCTCTCTTTCCCTCCATGTTGGAAACAACATATGGAAAGATTTCACCTTGGCCCAGAACACCTGTCACTTACCCTCTCCATTTACAGAGGTGAGCACGGCTGACCCCGGCGCAGAGGTAAACACCAGCCCGAAATTTTACAGGAGTTTATAAACCGAAATTAATTGGTTGTTCTAGCCATAATTAGCTCGTGCCACACTTATTGCTAATCTGACGGTTGGAGTGCTGCCATCTTGGGCTCTGGACTGTATCCAGTACACCGGTGGGGTTTAATCCATAAGCCAGGAAAGTCCTGCTTTAACATGCACTGCCAAACAGCAACATTCCATAAAGCCATCAGTGCTTATTAAAGATTAACACAGAGTTCCTAGTGGCCTACACACAGTGTTCTGTAATCATTTCCATCCTAATTGCCAAGCATGACGTATTGCGTATCTTTATTTAGCGGCGCAAAGCAATTCTCCGTCTTAACGAAATTGCATTACAGCTAAGAATATCAACCACAAACCTGATCTGGATCCTTGAGGATCCTAAGTATAGTTCCTTGAGGTACACCATTTTTTTTTTGAGGCAAAATCCAAATCCTACCATCTCTTTTCTATTGTTCTCTCACTCTCTCACTCCCTTTGTTTCCTTGTATTCCCAGTTCTATTCTTCATTCCTAATGATGCACAAAGGCAGCACTGATTTTTTGAGTCAGGTTTTTTTGTTTGGACTCTATACCTCCTGCCTTTCACCTATCTCTTTTTCCTCACTTTTTTTGTTTTTTTTAGCCTTTTTCACGTACATCGGCTATATCAACCGCAGTTTAATGTTCTTCGCAAAAACAAATCTGACCATTTCTTTTTGCATTGAAGAATTTTTCCAAGGCTATGGAGAAGAAAGTGATTTTTTTTTTGTTCCCCTTCATATTTGCTCAATTGCAATAACAAGCTCATACTTGTTCCTGGATATTGAGAAGATAATCATTTCTTTGTGTATATTTAGAATTCTTTTTTTATGAGAGAAATATTAGGCATAATTATTTTCTGCGATTATTTCTGACAATTCCCTCAAAAGGGGCGGGGGGGGGCAATCAGATTTGCCATGTTGAATTTTCCCAGCTTTCCGGGTCATCACCATTTTATCATTTCTTTTATATCAACATACTTTCGTACTCCAATCTTTCTATATATATTGTGCATGTGAATCTGATTGTTTTTAATGTGTGCATTGTTTAATGAATTAGTGACTCTTGGCTGGTGGCTGCGGCGCTGCTGTTTACGGCGAGATCACGCTTTCTCCTTGAGCCCTGACCTAATTTACTTCCAAGCCTGCCAGCACAGGGAGGCACAGAGGTTGGGAGGAAAGGAGAGAGAACGAGAGAGAGAGAGAGAGAGAGAGAGAGAGAGAGAGAGAGAGAGAGAATGAGAATGTAAAAGTAACACTGGTGCCTGTATGGTGCAGTCGATGGTGTGTCTTATTTACAGCAGAAATATTCTGGCCTCATGCACTCGTGCTGCACAGCATCCAGTTGCCGAGTGCCGCCTTGTCTGCTGTGTGTGTGTGTGTGTCACTCTTGGCTGAGCAAGGAGCAATAAAGAGCTTATTTCTGTGGCTTCTTTCTCTCTCGCTCTCTGTTCAAGGTTGTGCTGACTTTGGTCTGCGAGTGCACAAATCCACTGTCTCTCGCGCAGTGATGAAAACATTTCTGTTAGGACTCCTCACTCCTCTATTTCCTCTAGCAAACTATGCTGCCAGTACCTGTGTTCCATGCTTCATATCCACTATGTTTGTGGCCAAATGCCAAAGCTGGGGTTGTGCAATGGGCTGTGTAACAGCTGAGCCTGACTGCAGACAGCATCAGTTAAAATAATGACCAGTGAAGGGAGGGTTGCTGGAGCAAAATCCAGAGCGGATATCATCATGGCTGAATAGTGACAACAGTTAAGGTTTTAATGCTTAACCATAAAGTGATGTGGTTATTACTATAAATAAAAATCTGGAATGGTCGGTTGTGTCCTTTGGTTTAAAAAAATGAATAAATAAATATTCCAGTCTACTTTGAATGTGAATAAAAAAAAATTAGGGGTTGAAATATAATAAATAAATAAATAAATAAATAAATAAATAAATAAATAAATAAATAAATAAATAAATAAATAAATAAAATTATTATTATTATTATTATTATTATTATTATTATTATTATATCAAATTTAAACAAGAAAATACAGCAAGTTCAAAGACAATATACATTTATTTTAACAAAAACATTTAAAAAAAATGCAAATAATATTGAGAACAGTGAAACTCCTCCTCTTTTATTTAAGTGTTTTAATTATTTCACAACTTTAATAATCATTTTTTCTAAGATATATAATTTGTAAATATTTTATTTATTCATTATATTTTATAAAATAATCTCACAGCAACATTTACATATAAATAAAATTCCAAAAAGGAATGGCACTGATTGTAGCTTAGCACTCTCTGAATTACAAGAATCATCTTAATATTAAAGGCTCATTGCTCTTCAAGCGAGCCACGTTTGGAGGAAAAGGTTCTACTGGCCCCTGGGTTCTATCATTTTATATAGAACTCCAAGGAACCTCTTTTCTTAAGAGTGTAAGCTAGGTTGTCTGTTTGCTAATCAGACTATAAAATAGGGAAACACTTTCTGAACTAATATGTCCTGCCCTGTGGCTAAATGTCTGTTCTGATGAGCTGCCTTCAGCTAAATCATTTACATAAATGCATGTGATTAGATAAACCGCAACAGAGGTTCTAGATCTTTTACAGAAGGCGAGCTGGTTCATGTTTAGAACACTAGAGTCGATGCACTAGTACCTGCTTTTTTATCTGCTCTGATAACCAAGTGATCAGAATTAGATTTCATCCTCATTAAGCTCCCTGGTTTCACCCTGTAATGAATAATTTTCCATCCATCCATCCATCCATCCATCCATTTTTTCTGTACCGCTATCCTACAGAGGGTCACAGGGAACCTCAGGTCTACCCCATGAGACTCAGGGCAAAATATGGAGGACATCCTGTATAGGGTACCAATACATTCCAATGCAGAAGTGAATAATAAAGAAATGTCATGTAGGTCCGTCCATTTTCTATACCTGCTTTATTCCTAATTAGGGTCACGGGGATCTGCTGGACAGGTCGCCAGTCCATCACAGGGCTTAGGTTATTTATTTTAAACTGAATTAAATTTAGGGAGAATTACACTATGTTGTCAAAAGTTTTGGGACATGGGGTTTAATATGGAGTTGCCCCGCCCTTTGCAGCTATAATAGCTTCAACTCATCTGGGAAGGCTTTCCACGAGGTTTCGGAGTGTGTTTATGGGAATTTTTTTATCATTCCTCTAGAAGCACATTTGTGAGGTCAGGCACTGAGGTTGGACGAGAAGGCTGTAGCTATTGGCAACTTCTGCGCACTGTGCACCTCAGCATGTGGCCTACCACTTCGTAGCTGAGTTTTGTTGACTGTGGAATATTTAGTAGTGAGGAAATTTCACGAATGGACAACCTATCACTGTACCACGCTTAATTTCACTGAGCGTCCCATTCTTTCCCAAATGTCTGTAGAAGCGGTCTGCATGATTTTATACACCTGTGGCCATGGAAGTGATTGGAACACCTGAATGCAATGATTTGGAGGGGTGTCCAAAAACATTTGGCAATATAGTGTATATCTGTGAGAAGAAGGTGATTATAGGAAATAAAGGAAATTTATCTTCTAGTTTAAAACTTTGTTTAAAAGTTAGTTTCTTTTTTTATTTCTTGACTTTTTGCACGGTCAGATTCTTTCTCGTCGTCGAATACAGAAGACTACTTTGCTGAAATAGTGATAAGACCAAAAAATAAAAAATAAAAAGAAAGTGTGTTGTTAATTAACACATCCATGTTGAGACAGCAACAACACGTCCAGATGGCTCTCCCATTTCAGAAATGGTGCAGAATTAACAAACCAATGTGTAGACTGTGCCTGCTATGACACTGCAGAAGAGGTGAAGATTTCGCTTCGACGTTTCGTATATTTTCAACATGTGTTTGCTTCCCTGCCTGATAAGAGAGTGCTGAGACATTACAACCAGTCCAAATCGATCTAATAAATGAATCGATCGAAATAAATCGATTTAAACAATGATTAGCATGGCCCCCCTATGAGCCATTTTATTTCCAGTGCATTTTATATGCATGAGAAACAAAAACAAATACCTATATAATCAATGCCATGTTCAAGTTTACTTAACCTAGTAAACTGCTGGACATAAGTGGGATAGTTTCAGTACGGTCTATGATGTACACTAGTATACGTGCAACATTCAACGTAAATATTACAAAAACCATATCCACGTCAAGGTTCTATGTTTTGTGTATGCTGAGATGGTTTTCTGCGTGTCATGGGTGATTATTGGAGTTACAGTATCCTAGCAGCCCAAAGAAATCTGGCTATTTTCCTCTGTCTTGGGTTTTTTTTCCCCGAAGCATTCTATGTAATCTCTACAGACCGTTGTGTATAAAATTCCCAGAAAAATACTCTTCTCGTTCCACAACCCATGCCCTTGATTTGTCGCAGAGATCGGACCTTTACTGAAACTTTTCATTCATGTCTGCGTTATTTTTTTTTTTTTATCAATATCCTGCTGCCACATAAATGGCTGACTAGATAAACACGCAAATTTCCAGGTGTTCCTAATAAAGTGGACAGCGAGTCCGAAAAAGGTTGTGTAATGTTAATCATTTACTGAATGAACATTAAAAGAAAAAGAAATGTTGTCCCAGAGGTTTCATTTTCATCTGATATACTGATCCAGGATCCACCATTTTAAACAACAACAACAAAAAAAACCCCATCAATACTCATGTTGCATCATCCAACCCGGCACAATAAACCAGATCAAATGGATGAGTTGGAGAACAAAAGCCACAAAGGGCAGCAAATAAAGGTGAAAGAGAGAGAGAGAGAGAGAGAGAGAGAGAGAGAGAAGGAAAAGAGAGAGATGTTGCCTTTCCATATTCAGCTCCTATGCCACAAAATAAAGCAACCTGTGAGATGCATTAGACTGCACACAACACACAGGAAACTCCAAACAGAAAGCGCACACATCCCTTTCACCTGCAGGTCCTTTCATCTCTTCATTAGCATGGTCAATTGTTTATCAAAAGCCCGAGAAGGGGCGGGAGACAGGCGCGTGGCCGTGAATTCGAAAGCGCCCATCGCGCTCGGTTTTTAAATGCATGACAGGTTAATGGTAAGTTAGTGGCATCATTAGATTCTGTTCATTCACATTTAAAGCAGGGCCTCGGCTTCAAATGACTACTAAGCAGTCCTTATTTTGAGAGGTAATTCATATTGTAATTATATTTTCAATCACATTTCATTAATTAAGACAAGCCCGGCCATGTAATTATGCATTTCATCTTCTCCATGATTTGCTGGAAAATCACCAGCGTCAGAGGGATTGTACGGCTGGATAATTCGTGTCGTCCGTTCTAAATGCTGATTTATGCCAGAGTAACTGAGGAGATGAATATTTTATCCTGTCTATGCATCTGAGTGAGAAATATTGTCTGTGCTTTAAGCAGAATTAGAAATGATGGATTCGATTGGTTTATTTGACTAGCGGCTTAAGACTGGACTAGAACCGTGTAACATTGTCTCATTGTGTTTTAGCATCTCCAGCAATTTTGTATAATGTTAATGGGTCGATATCGCGGCAGTGTTTCAAGATATTTAACAACAACATAATTAATACGGATTTAATAGATTTAATTTTTTTAATAGATTTACGTCCAAGATCTGTACAAAGCGATTCACCACTATTCTAGACCTAGCTTGCGCAAGCAGCTAGTTGCCTAAGTTTTGTTTGAGTCTCCAAATTTGGTTCACTGTAATGGCCTTGACATTTTAGACATGGTGAATAATATGGACCTCAAATGAAGGCAGGAGAAATATCATTCCTATTACATTTACTGCCAGCAACAAGAAGATGCGCTGTTGACCGTCGATGGATTTTTTTGTCTTAATTTGGTCAGCCAGCTAACATGACAGCTACCAACGAGAGATGATGAACCGCCGTATCTTTTCATCACAGCTGCCTTTTCAAATACAACTGAAGGAAGTCGCATTCTGCCCTCTTCCACATACATGAGTTAACAGACCCCCAGGAATAGCTAAAGGGAGACGGGGACAGTACGTACGCCATCCATATCACCCAGGCTATATCAAATAATTTTCCTCTTTCGATCTAACAATCCCAGATAGCTGTGTCATCATCATAATTCAACCCCACAGCCCTCGCGACGATAAAGCGAAAGCTTTTCTGTTGCACTGCGCAGAAAACCCCCAACCGTCTCCCACTGACCACTCAATCTTTGAACCATAGAAAAATACTGAGTATCATTTTCTCACTATGAACCAAATTCTCTAAGAAGTCATGTGAAAAGCCAACAGCTGCCCAAATGTACGCTAACAAATCTAATAACTACCTATTACTTCAGGAAATCAGCAAAATGACCCCAAACAGAACACTGCTTAACAATCGGCTAGGAAAAACTAGCACAGCAAGAAGAATTTATTTTTAGATCATAATAGAATTGTAGACTGAGTACACAGGACCATTTTGGATTTTAGATCCCTGTTGTTACAGATGATCTTTTGGTTCCAACCACGGGAGCGGCGCTAACTAGCCGTCTGATTAGCGCTGCATCCTAATTAAAGTAGCATACGGTAATTACATAATCCTACTATTTATTTCTCCTGCGTTATTAACTCTGGATATCTTGCAGTGAATAAAAGCTTTTTATTTCATGGGATCAGTAATAGTCTTTTTGTTGTTGTTGTTGTTGCAGTTTTTATTTCTAAAGGCGCACTATTAAACGCTCCACTGCAACACTGATTAACAACCTGCACATTAAAAAAAAATCATTTCCTTCTCAGCAGCTGCAGCCATCAAGATGTTTCACTTTTTAAGAATCGAATCGTATATTTTTAACAATATAAGATATAATATAATATTAGAATTATAATATATAATATTATATTATATAATAATCCAGAGGATGTGAAAGCAAACGAAGCGCTGAAAGCAATATGTTATAGTTTTTTTATGGATTCTTCTCTAGCTTATACACTGGTCTTTAATTTTCCACAAAATAAAAACACAAGCCTTCCATTATACGTACAGTAAAGCAATGCACTCTGATATGTGCAAGAGTAAAGGATCTGTGGTAATGCTAGCATACTAAAGCATCTGATAATTTTAACTAACCATGTCCATGAGCCCTGATGACGGGGTTGGGGATGAGAATTAGGATATATGCACATGTAGAGCAGACAGAGCTATCATATCAAACAATCTAAAATCCAATACATTTCTATTCCCATTAGAGCTTCTTCTTCTTTCAGCTTTTCCCTTCAGCGAATCATCTCTCTCCACCTATCCCTATCTTCTGCATCCTCAACACCTCCACCCACTAGCTTCATATCCTCATTTATTCCATCCACATACCTACCTGGCAGCTCAACATTCTCCTCTCAATATACTCACTCTCCTTCCTCTGGACATGTCCAAACCATCTTAATCTGGCCTCCCTAACTTTGTCCCCCAAATGTCCATCATTGACTGGCCCTCTGATGTACTCGTTCCTAATCCTGTCCAACCATGTCACTCCCAAAGAGAACCTCAACATCTTCAGCTCTGAGACTCCTGTCTCTTCCTCAGTGACACTGTCTCTAAACCATACAGCATGGCCGGTCTCACCACTGTCTTGATTCTCGCTGATATTTTTCTATCACAATTCCCATTAGAGCTTATTCCTCTAGACAAAAATCTTAATATTTCACTAATAGTATGAAAAACAATTAACGCTTTTTCCCAGAGGTCAAAAAATTGATGTTTTGTTGATGTCTGTGTTCAGCAATTAATTTTTTTTTGCCATGTCACACTCCACAGTGGGGGTTTAATGGCTCATATAAAAGTAGAAACTCAGGGCTTTTTAGAATTTGTAGTTTTTCATAAGTATTTGTTTTCAACCTAGGCTCAAATGTTTAAATCTTCACGATGATATCAAACCCGTTTTATCTCCCTGAGAAGGACATAATCATAATCATATAAAATTCGAAGGTGTTAACCTTCAACTACTAATAGTCTGTCTAAGGTTATCCAAGCAGAGGTAAAAATGTCCTGACTCATGATATATTAGCATTCATATGTTTATACTGAACGAAAATGTCACATAAGTCGAAAGTCCAGTGTACTGGTAAAAAGGGTTAAGATACAATTATTAAAATACCTTTTTATTGAATTTATACCACTTTTGTATTCGAAATCTTAGCTTACAATGATTTATTTTGTGTTTCAGACAGACATTCAGATTAAATATAAATAAATTATAACCACAGTACAAATATATATATATATATATATATATATATATATATAAATATATTACAGCAATGTGTCAAAATAGTATGAAATATCAAAAATAGTATTGAAACGTAATCAAAAACAGTTTATTAGTAATATCATACATTTTATTAGCATCAATGTAGTTCATTAATTCAGTTAAATGAAATTTACTTTATATATAACATATATATATATATGATAATAAAATAATTTATATTATTATTTCTGATTTGCATCTTACATTTCAATCATTTTGCTTACATTTTAATCTACATAAAGATTTGTAAAAAGCCTAAACATTTCTAGCTTTGGTTTTTAAAACTTTCAACAAAACTGAAATATTACTGTAAAATAAAACCTAATAGAAACCAAAAAAGCCCCATTAACTTAACTAATCAGATGGAATATCAAATGGAAATGATAATATAGATTTTCTTTCTATATTGTAATAATGTACCAACTTTTCATTTGTTATGATTTTTGTTTTTAATGAAATGCTCATGCTCATGCAGAATTCAGGCAAAAAAAAAAACAACTGAATTTCAGGAGTAACCCGGTGAGGTGTGTGTGATGAGAAGGGTAATGTCCCTCATTTTCAGGATGTTTTAGTGAAAAATATCTGATAAAAAAGAAACCTGAGGAAAATTGTAACAGTGCTGTATTGGTATTATTTTCAAAAATTCCCACGAAATTTAGGTCTTAAACCTTAAATTAAAAAATTCTCTTTCTAGTCAAGCAACAACTGATGTGATGGTGCGACTGTATGATTTCATGTGCGTTTACGTTCTTACCTGAGACAAGTGAGACAGTGTCTTTCTCCCATGATACAACAGTGACGTACTCCTCTACCGAGGCTGGGATAATGCACTTGAAGACCGCTGTATTGCCTCTCATGACTCTTTGGTCCGCCACACGGACCGTGTAGGGTTCCCGAAATACTGAAACAAAGAAGCAAGGAAGTAGTGGACTGAATTTTTTATTTTATTTTATTTTATTTTTATCTATCTATCTATCTATCTATCTATCTATCTATCTATCTATCTATCTATCTATCTATCTATCTATCTATCTATCTATCTATTTATTTATTTATTTATTTATATTTTATTTTTTAATTTTTACGTAAAATGAGTCCATTTTAGAGAACATTTATTGTTTCTCAAGCTACCTTGTTCATTTTATTTTCTTAATTCTTAATTATATTCTTAGTTAATAATATTATTTTTCAACGTGTCTTGCTGTTTATATTGCTTTACCATGACTTTACTGAGTAATGTTAATTAAATAAGATTGTGATTAATGATAATATTTTTATTCTTTTCTAATAGGAACATGATACAAATCATTATAATTGGCAGATGTTAGATACCAGCACTATAACACAATGTATGCAATATTTCTAGAAAATAAACTTCCCCTGCGAAATTTGTAAGTAATCTATGCAAGCTTTTTACAGATATATATGATCAGTTTATTTTACATTATTATCATGTCCATTCCTTTATAGTTATCTTAGATTAACATTAGATCACCAGTTTGTTTTTACTTCATTATATTATATAATATTAATAAATATAGATTATTAAATATGAACAATACATTGAGATGATACATTTTGTTCAAAGAAGGAAATATAAAATATAACATTATTATTATCATTACTGCTGCTGTAAAAATATTTTTTTATTATTTTATTTAATATGTTATCAATTAAAATATCAGTATTTTATACATTATATCTATATTCAATTCAATTTCATTTTAATTGCATAGAGCTTATCTAACGGTGGATTTTGCCTCAAAGCAGCTTTACAGAAATCTAAAAATTTAGACTAAAAATTACAAAAGTTTAAAATTTAGTTTATAATTATCCCTAATCAGCATGCCTGATGTAACATTAGCAAGAAAACATTCCCTGAGACAATGTGAGACAAAAAACCTTAAAAACGAACCAGACTCAAAGGGGAATCATTTCTATAATTTTTCAATTCATTATAGATTTAACATTAATTCCTTCCTGCCGATGACGTCCAACATTCGATGACCGTATCAATAACTACATAGATATCAATCACTGCTTAAACTGATTATTCTGACCAATAAGGCAAATGTTAATTATTAAAAGTTAATTATCCATTATGGCTTCATAAAAACTCACCAGCCTTGATGTGCAAGTCTTGGCTCCTGATCTTCCCTGACGGATTCTCTGCTGTGCAATAGTAGGTGTTGTCATTGATTAGGTTACTAAAGCTGGAGGGGAGGAAGCCGTAGATTTGCAGTGTGCCATTCGGGTGCACGTGTCGGATGCCTGGCACATCGTAGATCTCCTCCCCAGTGGCCAGGTACCAGCGCAGCGTAGCGGGGGGCACGGCCGCTGCCGGACACGGCACCAGTGCCCCTGTAGTGCTGGAGAACACTACCTCTTGCAGAGATGCATTGACAAAATATAAGCTGGAATGTAGATCTTCACCAAAAACTAGACAAGAGGAAAGAAGAGGAGAGCGTGTAAATGTAGAGTGGATTGCATTAGTGCTGTAAAGGCTAACTCAAGGCAAGTCTAGAATTCAAAATCTAGAAGGTATGGAGCGTTTTTTGACAGAATCTTCAGAATTATGGTGTTGAGTAATGACATTAGGGTAAAATCTCGATAAAATCGATCTCAGGTGATCATGTGCAAAACGATTTTGCGATCGATAAACACGTTTACTTTCAATGATCTGTCGTTTTTTGGACACTTTTGTTTCTCTGGACTATAAAACATAATGCTAATATTTCTACATAAAACCGCCGCTCGGTGTAAATATTAAGGACGTAATTATCCTACATACGCTACTTGACCTAACTAACCATATGTGTTGTTGTTGTTTTTTAATCTTAGTGGTCAGTGATGTCATGCCACATGTATTAAAATTCTATGAGAAACCAGATGTAGATGGATCGATGTGACAGAGTGGTTCTACGGGTGTTTAATATTTGATCAGTTTTTCAGATGGACTCTGGGAGTTTCATCGTATAGAGCACCATCAACCTCATATCATCATCGTCTTGATGTGGCATTTGGCATTTGGTTTTAATTAAGCAAAGATTTCACACAAATTCTTTCATTTGTTCTTTAAACCCTTTAAAATCTTTAAACTCTTTAACATCTGCCATGAGGATTGAACACACACACACACACACACACGATAACAATTCTGCTATAAGGACAGGAAAATCTATTACTTACTGTATTAGCTTTCATAAATGAATGCTCAACCTTTCACAACACTAAACTTAGCTGGCTAACTGTGTTTACCAGAAGAACTTAGCTATGGACCTACAAACAACTAGCTGGACATTCATCATGTTCATACACGCTTGATCTTCAGCAGTAGAAGCGAGACTTGATCAGTCTCAGTTCTTTCTTTTCTTGAATAATTGAATGTCTTGGGCAGAGATTTTACGAATAGCAGTAAAATGTAAAATGGCTAGAAATAGTTAAAAAGAGTAAAAACTGCTTGTCAGTTTAGTTTACAATCATATCAGTTATGAAAAAAGTACAAAAGATATGCCACTTCTCAACATTATTTGTTCTCACATGCTTTAACACCTATCTTTACGTTAGCTGAAATGTCTTTAACAATATTTTATCTTTTAACGGAGGGTGAAACAGACGATAGTGATGCCTTTGTCTCTTAGGTCACAAAATGCTTCAGTTTGACTCAGCTGAAGCCTCTCATAGGTTAGAAGCTGGACTAGGTGTCTTGTTGCACAACACACCTCATTCATGCGGTCCCTCATTTCAATACATTTTTCTAATTTAATATCTGGTTATCATTAAGACAGTAAATAAACAGCCTAAATCCATCCATTGTCTATTTCTTATTAGGGTCATGGGGATCTGCTGGAGAGCACAAAGGCAGGGGTACACCCTGGACAGGTCACCAGTCCATCACAGGGCCAGATATAGACAGAAAACCACACACACGGGCAATTTAGAATTACCAATCAACCTAATGTACATGTTTTTGGACTGTGGGAGGACACTGGAGTACCCAGAGTAAACCCACACAGGCACAGGGAGATGCAAACTCCACACAGAAATGCCCCTGCCTGTTCAAACCCGGGAAGTGAACTCTTGCTGCGAGGCAACAGTGCTAACCACTAAACCACTGTGCAGCCCACAGTGTAAATCATTTTTGCTTATATATAAATACAAATTTATTTATTTGTAGAATTTATAGTTGCAATAGCAGACCCTAAGGGATGTGGTAGCTTAGTGGTGAAGGTGGTGGCCTACTGCTCCAAAGGTTATGAGTTCAAATCCCAGACTACATCCCTGAGCAAGGGGCTTAACCCTCAGTTGTATAAGATAAAAATGTAAGCCTCTATGAATAAGGGTGTCTGCAAAATGCTAGAGAAATGAAATTTTTATCCCTGAGTTATATATGTGATATCATTGAATTTCTATGGAATTTTTATGGACATTTTATTTTCACAATTGAAATATAAGCAATGGAAGTCCAAGCTCATGTTTAAGCCCATAATACACCAGAAACCAAACTATTCCACGTTGAAATTTCATCTTCAGCCACATCACGTACATCTCTGCACTTTTTCACCAGTTTTAGTGAATATAACATACAAATATCTGTGGTGCTTGAGCTTCTGTTTCAGGTTTCTAGGTTCTCTGGTTTGTAGAAACAACACAAAATTCAAATTTTGCGATATATTATGCAGGGTATTCTCATCATCGTCCTCATCATCATCATCTCAACAGCACGTTCTGAGGCTCTTCTCAGATTTGCACGTTTTTTCAGGCTCAAGGTAACCAACTATCCATGTGTTCTGACCAACTGTCTAAGATCTATGTTCGTGATCTAAAGCCTTCTAACAAGATTATTATTATTATAATTATTATAAAGACGGTAGCATGGTGGCTTAGTGGTTAGCAGGTTTGCCTCACACCTCCTGGGTTCAAGTCTCACTCCCGCTCAGTGTGTGTGGAGTTTGCATGTTCTCCCTGTGCTTGGTGGGTTTCCTCCGGTTTCCTCCCACTGTCCAAAGACATGCTTCTAGGCTGATTGGAGTCTCTAAATTGCCCGTAGTGTGTGTGATTGCGTGAGTGAATGAGTGTGTGTGTGCCCTGCGATAGGTTGGCACTCCGTCCAGGGTGTATCCTGCCTTGATGCCCAATGACGCCTGAGATAGGCACAGGCTCCCTGTGACCTGAGGATAGAAATTATAAAGACTTTCATACAATGTAGTCTCAGGGTGTCCCATGATGCACCACAAGCTAGCAAGTAAGTTTCGCATCCTTGTTCCCTCTGATCAGCTGAGTGTTCAAGTCTGTGTCTTAGAAATGTACTTAACTGATTAACAGAGCCACAACAGTACAAAAGACCTCTTGCTTTACTAGCAACAGAGGTTTGTGGTTTGTCCTAAGCCAGCTGTCTGTATTTGCATTCACAGTGCACCTGAGATGAAACTTAGTGACAAGATAAAGTTTCAAGTGGTTCAGAAATAACCCTGAAAATGAAAACGCTGCATTTTCAATATTGGTAAAAAAAAAAAAAGTCATCTTTCGGCCGTGGAACCCGTCCTGTTTCAACAATAACGTACAAAGTCTGTCCTGCTCTAATGTGTGAGTCTAGCAGCAGAGGGAAATTGCAGGAGAGTTGAAATATTTCCCCAGCTGCTAATTGTTTAGCTTGTCCGTCGTACAAAAGGCACTCGGCGGAGATGCTACAGTGCCGCCATCAGAGCTTTCCTCTCAGCTTGGCAGTAAACGTCTCGCCAGTGACATCTGGCAGCGCTCTCCCCGGGGACGGAGCATTTTAGCACTTCATAAATTTCTAACAAGGTTTCAAATTGCAGCGGTTTCCATCCGTTTTTTTCTTCTTCCCCCTCAGCCGCATTCACTCATAAAGTAATATACACTAAAGCGCATGCACACGGGTGAATACAGGCATAGACACACATGAGAGTAATACACGCTAAAACAACTTATGACCGCTGGCACTCACTTTAACAAACATGTTTCATAATGCTTTCTCTCATTCTCTGTCCTAATACAAAAAAAGGAGATCTTTTTAGGAGCTATAAATTCGCCTAAGCGGTGAAAAATTGTTCCTGTTGTAATAGAAAGATCGTGAGGTCGTTGCGTTCAGAAGCCGTCAAGGACTTATTTCATTAACTCCCGTGATGCAGCGGGTATCAGAAGACGAGCTTTACATGACACAAGACCGTCGTTATGCACTCCAGCATTTCCTAATCGGTGTATAATCAAATAAATGTTGAATACGTCCACACATTAAGATGAGTTTAAACATGTAAACATTCGATTAGTGAGAGACTAATAAATACCAACACGGTAAAGGAATCCTAAATACTGTTTAACCTGGCAACCTGTCCCAAATTAACTGCCAAAATAACGCCATTTAACACTTGCTCTTGATTGATGTGAGTGGAATCTGATCTTCTTCTGTTATAGCACAAGTTTTATGTGTTGCTGAGTTGCTTTTCTGCTCACCACGGTAGTAAAAAGTGGCATTGTGAGTTACTGCCTTGTACTAAATGTATTGAAAAGTCACACAAACTTCACATGTGAATGATAAATAAATGAATATTTTTCATATGTGATTTCCTCAAACGTATTCTCAGACGCCAATGTCATCATGACACATTTCTTGACTCAAGATCGCATATTTCTCACAAAGTCGCATGTAAAATCGAACCTTAAAGGGAACTGAACAATGAATCGTGATTATTTAAACAGTGTCAGCCAATGTCGGCTCAAAGAATTTCGGCGAGGTGGTTGTTCATATGATAATTATGACAGGCTTAAATACCGTGTCTCGATATCATTCTTTTTTTTCCCTTAATAATTAGGCTAAAACAAAAATATCCACTTAACAGCAGGTCACACCTCACAACTGACCTACATCAACAAAGGTCCAACAGAAACAGCCCAGTGATCTCTTCTGAAAGCACTCGCCATGTCTCAACCCATCACCTTGCTGCTGCGCCCTGAGGAGAAATTCATAATTGGCGTCATTTTTCATGCGCTGAACCATAAAGACGCTAAAGTGACACTGCTCAATAATGCATCATCTGCATCCATAATTAAGTAAGATTTCCCACCTATTTTTCAGTACAACTCAGCAATAAAACCATTGTCTTTACAAAATGAAGGTTATCTAACCATTACTATTCTACAATTCTGTGCTGGATGAATAAAATTGTTAAATCATTACAGCATGGAAATTTAAATGGAAAGCCTTTAGACTCCCAGAGTTCTCCCTCATCAGTCTGGGGGGGGAACTTACCGAAAACAATTATAATAAAATGATAATAAACCTGACCTACAAATAAACTGTCTTTGTGATACTGTACTCTATTGAGGATGAGAATCACTCAAATTCACCACAGATATTTTGTATGTAGAATCTATAACTAAGGCATACATTAGGCTTGAACTGGATTGGGCTAATCCTATGCAATCTTTTCTCTTACCTACTGTGATACTTCTACAGTCTACAAAGGACATGCAGGACTACTAGCTTTGTAGGGTATAAGACCACTGACCAATCAGCAATCAAATACAAACATATGGAAATACAGAAAGATCCTTGCCCGGCTGGGGTTCTAAAGTAACCCAAAGGTAAGCAAACCCAAGCTAACCCAAAGGGACGGTCGACATCAGTGCACCTGATGCATGAAAGCTCTTTAATGATGTATGTTGTGGGATAGTCCATTCACTTACTTGCACACCAAAACTGATCAATCGTGTTAGATGGGGGATCAGGGTTTAGCTTTGCTAAGGCAGTCTTAATTTTAGCCTACAGTACAGTAGCTGCTGATGTCAAGCCAACAGAGTGGTCAGATGGCAGGCTATCAATACTGTCTGCCAGGTGAGCTCAATACTCAAGTTCAGAAAAGCAGAAGATTATATCAGAGTCTCTTTATGAGTGCTGGATGTAGTAATCACCTCTGAGTTCTGCTGGTAGCCGTAGATCCACAAAATAACCGCTGTTAATCACGAACAAGGAATATATATTATGTATCTGATCCACAAGATGTGGTGCGGCTAGAATTACAACTACATAAACTCTGAATCAGTACAAACAAGACAACAACAGATTTGGAGCTCTATATTCTATATTGGAGCTCACATTGACTTCAACTCCTTAGCAAGACTTCTCCTGAAGGAAACATAAGAATGTGAGGAATTAGATACTACAAATGATACCAGGCTGATATTGTTTGGCTATTGATGCATATTTAGAAAGGGATCTGAATAACATGCGATAAATTCAAACGAAGCTATGTTTATCTTTTTCAATGATTTCGTTGTACTGCTGAAATACTTTAATAAGATTGGTGTGAAGTGATGAGGTGGAGGACCAGTGCTCAGTCTGAAAGCATATTGACCATCAGAAAGGCTGTTCTCCAGCACTGATCTAATATTCTGACTGCAGGAATCAAAGTGTTTTTCACGGTACTGATGGGAAAAGAGAGCAGGGTTTGTTTATGCCAGGAGCCTGCCAGTCCATATCTCGCCAACCTCAAAGTGAATATTCTGCCATTGTTTAAGTCCAGAATTCTACAGGCAGAGACAGCTCACTGGATGAGAGATATGCAGAAAAGATAAGTTATAAGCTGTTTTAAAACACTGCATTGTTCTCAGAGGTTATGCAGAGTTAATATTGCTTTGGTAGCAATAATGAAGACATCAAATATTTACGAAGCTAGAAATTGTAGAAAAGTACCAAAGAAAAGAAAAGCAAAGTAGGCAATTAAATGTTAAAATCTAAGGCCTGTCCATCAGCCTGGATTAAGACTGAGCAAGCAGTCACACATACTATCCAACCAGACATTTCAAGCTGCTCTCACTAATGTGCACTATGACAAACCCTAATACAATAATTGCATGAAACGGAATAACTTGTCCATTTTGCCTTTCCATCTACACCAAGGGTGTCCAGTTTTATCCGGAGAGGGCCGGTGGGGCTGCGGGTTTTCATTCCAACTAAGCAAAAGCCACACACAAGATGAACTGATTAAAACAGGTGGAAACACAGGTTGCTCTTGCTTGATTGGAATGCAAACCTAGACCCACATTGACCCATTGTGGAAAACATTGGACACCCCTGATCTACACCAAAACATAAGTTTACATCTGTAACTATAGTTCTGCAACTGACCAGATAAAGGTTTCCTTCTGAACTCTTGGAGTTTTGCTATTTGCTTAATTCCTTGCCAGCATGAACACATCCTGTGGCCTTTCTTGTCAATCCAAGTGAGTCATGTAATAGTTGTAGGACCATGGAGACATACATATACTATTCTTTACAACTTCCTTTCATTACATACCTCCAAGACAGTTTCTTTCAGAACTAGTGGAGGTTTTGTGTCATAAAGGTTTCTTGCCATAATGCGAATACTATACTCTGCAGAGACTGAGAATCATTCAGTGTGTTAGCACTCAATCTGGTTGATGTAAAACACCACAGTGGTGTTTGTCAGCATGCACTAGTATTTAACACATAATTCTGATTCGGTTTCGGACAATGCTGCCGTACCAGCTACATGACTTGTCAAATGACCATTGACTTTAAGTCTTGGCTTTCACAGCAGGAGATAAAAAGCTGTATCCGGTTCATCATTTTGGGATTGTATACACAGCATACAGATCCAGCAGTATGCATAGACCCCGGTGTTGCAGGGGCACTAGGGCTAACCTCAGTCTGGACGCTAAAGCTAACTCAAACAGAGGCCCCTGGACTTATAGGTCACTTATGCATAGCAGTTGGAATGTAGAAAGATGCATCTTTCTTTTATGTTTGTTGACTTCTTGTACCCCATCTGGAATGCAAGGTAATCACTTTAAGAAGAAGACATTGGGATGGGGCAAATTCTGCCTTCATTTTTTTATACTTTCTGGATCATGTACTTGGATCTTGAACCTTGTACCTCTGTAGTGTGGAGCCCTGTGTTTGGTAGTGGCCACAAAAGGCTCCAATGCTTTAGGTGCAGAGGGGAGTGCTATCTCACCATTGGCCATGTGATTTTAGAAATGTCACTGGGATCAACCTGTTATTTCAGCAAATCCTGCTATAGAGGTTTGAACATATACTGTTCTACCACAAAACCACCTTTGGGTTCTGGGCAGCAGTAGCAGCACCTTTCGTTGCTTCTTTCATTAGCTGATATATGTGTCACTTATTTTGCTGTTGACTCAGACAAAAGGAAGCGATCATGCTTCCTCAGCCTGTGTGTCAAACACCTGTCCACGTACCAAAGGCATTCATTTTGATTTTCTCCTAAAGACATAGATTTTAAGAGCAGGGATTCGGCATCTGTCAGTGCAGCCAGTAAGCCTGTCCTTTTATCAAAATGCTGTTTAATACAAATAAAAGCTTGTCAGTAAAATCGGTACCTTGTGGAAGAACCCAGGCACTCATGTGGGCAGGTGTACAATAAAATGGATTAACCACTTGTCCAGCCAAGTTTGGTGTAGGGATCCAGCTTTCATTTTGCCTTGCCAGCCTTAACACCAGCCTGTAGCACATGTGTTCCTGCTTCACATTCTGATTTACCCTTAAAACCTCCCTCAGTGCCAAGCTACCAGCACTGTCTGCTGATGTGGGCATCACTTTCAGAAAATGAGCTGCGGGAACTGATAGCAGATCAGAGTCGGTTTGTGTATGGTGGTACTTGGCAACCTTGAACTATGTACTTCAGTGAACTGTTCAGTGAACTGAACATTTGTACAGACAGCACTTGCATTTGGCCCAGGTCTGATGCCAGTTCCTCATGTTCCAATGTAGTAAAGGCTTTCCTGTGACAGTAGTACCTCAACAGTTAAGGGTCTGGGCTACTGACTGGATAGTTGGGGGTTCAAGCCCCAGCACTGCTAATGTTCGACTCGTGAGTAAGGCCCTTAAAACTACCTGCTCCAGGGGTGCTGTAGAATGAGTGGCCCTGTGCTCTGGGATTTGTGAAGAAAGACTTTTAGAAGTATATGTAACAAATAAAGCCTGTCTCTTCTTCTGTCTGCTTTTGCTCCTGCTGCTGCCAAAAAGCAAAGGGAGCTTACCCTTCTTCTTCACAGAGTGCTCTGCAGCAATGTCTTCTGTTCACTTCTTTGCTGTAGCTGAGCACTGCCAGAGGAAGGTGATGAATAGAAAGCAGTAGTTTCTTATTCTGCATGGTGTGCTTTGCACATAGCTAATGACATTTTGCCGCAGTTAGGGCATGACTTTGTAAGTGCCTCATGCAGATGTTAAGGTCCCAAATAATCTAGACAGTGATCATGTCTATCAAAGCTCGGGCTCCTGAGGTTCACTCGTAAACTCGGGTTAATGTCTGTGTAGTTTTGAATGTTTTGCATGTTCCCCCCAGTTTTGCATGGTTTTCTGGTTTTCTTCCACTGTCCAAAAACATGTAGGTGGATGGATTGGTTACGCTAAATTGCCCCTGAGTGTGTGAATATATTTGTGTTCTGTGATGGACTGGCATCATCCCATCTGGGGTAAATTCTCCCATCTGGCACCCTAATGTAATCCGGATCCTCTGCAACCCAGATCATGATAAAGATGTTACTGAAGATGAATAAATGATTGAATCATATCCATCCTCATTCTCCAATGGGGCTTGAAATAACAAAAAAAAAACCTTGTTATCTTACTCTGGGAAAGTCTCAACAATAAAGAAATAACAGCATTGTATAAGAACAGAGAGTAAAAATGCTAGCACACGGCAACATACGATTAAAATGATCCTATTTGTAATTTTTATGTAACTTAGGGCTTTTGCCTATGATACATAATGATCTCGCATTCCTAGTTATTGTAGATAGTAACTGAGCATTGCTAATGCTTTTATTTTTAGCTAGCTGTATCAATCGCTTTTGGGACAAAACTCAGCGAACCCTTTGGACTGTTGAAACTAGGTCCTGTTGACTAGGTAATAATGGCAATAACACAACTACAGTAACTACAAATAGAAATCAATAATCACCTGGTAAAGATTAATATGTATCCAGGCCTGCAACATTTATAATATTGATAAACAAACAGACAGCTACTAAGAAGACTAGCATAAAAATTAGCATAGAACGCATGTTCATGGTCCTTCATTGTCACAAACATTAAACAGCCATTCAAAAACATGCTCACAGAGTTAGATTACGGTTCACTGATCTGTCGTTCTATGCTGTTGTTATGGCTGGAAGTTAAAGGGTTTTTATTTTTGAACAACATCACTGGCTGGTTCGGAGGAAAGGTTGAAAAATTCTTGCAGTTAATCTAGAATCTTGTTACTTAATCAAAACGTGTACCAGCTATTTTAAAACAGCATAATTTAATTACACTATAATCATCCTTGCATGAAACAAGATTGCTTGCAAAAAAAAATAAAAAAATAAAAAATCAACTTTAAAAAATGCTCTGTGGTTTCACTGAGCAAGTAGTTATCTTTTATTACACAATCCTGTCACTGCTGTTGAGCATTAAAGCTAATCGGTCTTTGATTGCACATTATCATCGTTAACCATATGGTATGCACCATATGCACATGCAAGGAAACAAGCTGTTTTGATGGGATGAGGGAACTATAACGTTCAAATGTCTCATTTTGGATCAGTTAAACAAGCTGCACTCATATGTGTATGCCACAGTGTTCTACACATGATGAAGGATTACGGCAATATTTCGTTTGGTTAATCCGACCCTTAGAGACTATACTATTTACTGGACAATACTTTCCAATGGACATGAAGACCGATGGACTGAAATAGTAATGGAAAAATGAATGCATTGAAAAGGTAAAATGCATGCAGAACATATACAGTATATATATTATTATAAATTATACATATTAATATAGTTTCCATAATTTTTTTTAAAAAAGAAAAAAAAATACAATATATATATATATATATATATATATATATATATATATGAAAGTAAAAACAATAATAATAATAATAATAATAATAATGTCCATATTATCCAGATCCATATTACAAATATATTCCTCAGGTCAGACCAAAAAAATTAAATCCTCTGGACATCACGAGGGTCCTGCATGAGCAGGGATTTTATGTGATTTTAAAATAAAAATAAAAACTGGGACAATAGAACACTGTTACACAAATCAACACAAACAATGCATTATATCTCATGGTATCTTTTTCATACCATCCAAATAATAAGAGAATCAAGTACTAGACAGTTCCTGATTTAAAGATTTTTGGACTGGTTCCTGCTTCCCTGATGTATATCAGGGCTGATGAACTGTGATGGCACTGTGTGCATTACCACCTTACCATGGCGTAGATGTGCTACCATGACAGGCAGAGCTTGGGCCTGGGGTGATTAAGGCAATACTCAGCACACAGCCTGGGGGAACTTTAGGGTAAGTGAGCAAGGGCTAGTGGGAGTAAGCAGGGACAAGAGAAAAGGAGCAGGTCTGGAGCGAACAGGACAACGTTTCATCCAACGCGAGCACACTTCCTGCGTGCGGCTCCCCCACGGGCCTGAGCTCGCTCAGGCACTTGTCAAATGACTGTTTCCCAATTTGCTTTCATGAATATTAAGCAGGACATGACAGACAAAAAAAGAGCCTGCCGTCTGTTCGTCTGTGATCTGTGTAGACAGATCGGCGCTCTGATGTTAACGGTGGGGGGTGTGTGGATGTGGGGAGCTCTGATTCCCGTTGTCACATTCTAAACGAATGAACGTGAGTGGCTCGTTAAGAGCACGGAGAACTGCGGTGCGTTCACCAGAGCTGGGGCCGCACAAACGAGTCTGTTAGTGAGGAGATTTTCATCTTCGGCAGCTACTTCGGCTGAAAACTAACACGCAAATGCGAAGATAACCAAACACTCAGGCCACCACAAACCTCAGAGATAAAGACCGAGAGATTCTTACTGCTAATTAACAAGCGATATATTGTGCAGCATACGCAAAGCTGATTTAAAAATTCTAGTAAAGTGTATACATATATACACACAGACATGATCTAATCCGCATCAAAATTGGTATCATGACGGTGCTCTTGATTTTAGCTTCTGATAACCTCATTCTCGGCCTTTCCTTGGTTAATGTGAAGCCTTATCAGACTGTTTTTAATTAAACCACAGTCAAATCCTGGCGTCCTCTATACAACTGTCAGTGAATGGTGAATAGGAATGAGATTAGGATGCTTAAACACCTTCAGTGTGAGGTCAAAAACCACCTCTGTCAAGCCACAAAAAGGCTTTTATCAAGTCGCTCAAAGAAGACAGGAGAAGTCTATGAGCCCTGTGTCCGGACGAACTGGCTCACTTTGGTTAATGTGAGCGTCTTCACAAGCAAGTATCCGGTCTTCGTTGGTGCCAGCATGGATCAACAAGGAGCATCAGTGTGCACCAATTCGGCTCCGGAATAGGGACGCTTTTCTGTCACCGCCAAGCCAGACTACTGCGGGTTCAGTGAAAGAAAGAAGGGAAGGCTTATTAGCCCCTCAGTGTCGCCTTTGTTGAGGTGCAGGTGTTGATTTCCATGTCTTTCGGTACATCCGTCTGGTTTGACTCGCTAAAGCGAGTGCCCAGTCCACCTGTTTTTTACCGCAGCCTCAGATACGATATCCTAGAACGATGTCCTAGAATTCTAGATTCTTGTCGTTTTTATGATAGATAGATAGATAGATAGATAGATAGATAGATAGATAGATAGATAGATAGATAGATAGATAGATAGATAGATAGATAGATAGATAGATAGATAGATAGATACGAAACGTACAGCCCAAAAAATAAATTAATAAAATTTGAAAAAAACCGTCAAGCTGACTATCTAATCAGTGTTTTTCATCATCTCTATGGCTTCAACCTGCTAAATGATCCAGATACTTCAAGACAACCCTAGTGTAAATGTCTAATAAAAAATATATCATATTTTAACAACGTCTTCGATGCTGTTCATCATCCTTAATCATCATCCTTATTTTAGATATCATTCCGTCTGGTTATGAACAGCCAAGTCGCTGCATCGCTTGCTTACCATGCCACATGAAAACCTACAGCTTAGATGTAGATACGACACGTAGTACTGTGTTCTTATGCAGTATTATAGGTCTAGCTCCAGCTGCACTTGACGATTTGATGCTGTTTAATGATGCCTCACAGCATCTCAAATCATTTTGTCATCTATCTGATCTTTTTCAATATAATAAAAGAATAAATTCAGATATATTTGTTTTTGCTTAAAGACAAAATACCCCAATCAATAAGGCATTTCTGAACTCAACAAAGTGTTAATCTTTTGTCCTAACTGACTGAAAGCCATATTTTTTGGTTGTCTAGGACACATATCTTCATTGGTGTAGCTAGCTAGTCGGATTATTTTATTGATCCCCTATGGGAAATCATGAATAACACTTATTCATGTTATCAATAAATCAAATTTCAGTAAAGGATCTTCACCAAGCTTCAACGTATTCTAATGAACCGGGCAGACAAAGTAAAATTGTCTCCATGTTAAACCGTAGGTCTACGTTGCGTTCTATAGTTCATTTCTTACGGGAAGTACAATATTATGAAAGCTTTAGGTTTGCCAAATTCAAGATGAATCTTTCCTAAAAAATCAGCTTAAACTGTTAAAGTTGAGGTCAAATAAAATAAAGTTTATTTATTTCTTGCCGTGTAGCAGCACAGGACAGAATAAAAAAAAACCCTACAATGTATGGCACATAAAAACCATAAATTAAACCTAATTATAACCATATCAATTATTACATTACTTTACTTTTACTCTATATACTATATTTTAAAACAACTACCAATTAGCCGAACCATACAGCCTAAAATTGCCAAATCATGTTTATATATGAAGCTAGTCATAGCACATGTCACCCCCCCCCCACGTCAAATTTTTTGGGGTCTATTTTCTGTTTACCGTTGACCACACCCCTTTAAACGAAGTCACGTGAATTAAGTCATGTAATTTTTATCAAGCTGTCCAACCTTCATTCGTAATCCGGTTAAGACAAACTGTCCCAAAATTCCCAAATGACCCATTGAGCTTAAATTCACTCCACTTTGAACCTAAAATCCATCTGATTCACTACGACACAGTCACCTGTAGTGTTTTTATACAATGATCATTTCACTTTACCTACAAAAGTGAGAGTCTTTTAGTTAAACTGAGCTAAAATCTTAGATGTCTAGTCTGGCATAATAACATTAAGCTAGCTAATGCTTACATAGGACAGGGAACATTGGCTAGATCAAGCTTTCATAACAGTTCAAGTGATACTGATGATGAATACTGAGGGACAAATAATTAACTGGTTGGTTAGTTAGTTAGTTAGTTAGTTGGACAGACAACAATGCTGTCCAGTCCCACATTTTGGTTGACTTAGGTTTTTAAAAAAAAGGTTGTAGCTAACAACATAATCTGTATTGGAGGCTAACTGGCTAGTTAGGTTATTATTAGCAAATTAATATAGATGTAGAGAAAAGAATGAATATATGATGATCACATGGTGCTTGAGCCAAACATTCAGCTACAGACAGCTATAAATATTAAAATCTATTATTCTAACACCATCGTTATGTTACAGAAAAGAAATTGGGCATCCTGGCAAGTAATATGGCTTTTTTTTTGGCACATACACACACACACACACACACACACATATATATATATATATATATATATATATATATATATATATATATATATATACATATACACACACACATACACCCCAGTGAGTCTATAGGTTTTCGAGTGCCTCCCGCATGCCATACCCATTTTACGGCATTGCAGAGCCACACACAGCTGTAGGGTCTTCAGCAGGAGACATAATGGCTGCCCCTCTTTTTTATACGGCCTTCCCCTCAACCCAGCCTCCTCTAATCCCCTCTTCTTCTCCTCCGCTCACTCTCATCCTGCGCAACGCTCCTGTGAATTCAAGCTTGGACGAGAGGGGGACCAGCCAACCACGGAGACACAAATGTATTCAGAGCATTTAGTAGCCCGGATTAATCGAATTATAATTTAATCATCTGATCAAACAGCAATTAGCATAATCACTTCTGGGGAAAGGATGATAGAGAGGAGGAAGGAACACACGATAAACCTCGGGCAACTGGCGCTCTAATGAGACGTTTAACTGTGAAAACACACTTAAAATGTAACATTTTGCTGGGATCCTCATCAGATGTTAATGTTTACTGAAGGATATCTGTAGAATTTAACGCAAGGAGGTGAAGGATGGTTCGGATTTCGCCGGCTTTGCGTAAATTAAAATGGCAATTTTAATTGTCTTAAGATATTAAGATGGCAATAAGCCCAATATATATATATATATATATATATATATATATATATATATATATATATATATTTATATGCTCAAAATGGATGCTAAAAGAAGAATATGAGAATAATTTCTAGTAGACAGAATGCATCAAATGTTTCCCAAAACCTGTCTTCAAATACATCTAACTGCATCATCTAATCATTCAAAGTCATAATCCAGACGAATGACAAGTGTTCACATGGACGCCTTTTTTAATTCTAAAATGCTTAGTTGAAAATTAGTCATGTCATTACTTTAGCTTCAGCTTTTACGCTCTATATGACGGCTTCCTTCAAGAAAAATTGATAAGAATATATATATATATTTTTTAAAAACACACGTTAGTCATTAATGTCCTAAGAAACATTAGAATTTTCCAGTTTACATTTACAATATTTTACCAGTGGCTACCAACATCATGAATGGACATTCACAGAAGATGGCATCAAGAACGCACCAGAGGAACCTTGTTTTCTTTTCGTATATTAAATGTGCGATGTTAAAAGAACTCTGGACATTATTATTTCTATCGTATTTCCAAAATTGTGCTCTTATTCTTGCACATCACGTACACACTTAAGGGGCAACTCCACAGCTACCATTTTACTGTCGTTGTGCATTCAGGTATACTGATCCTGCTATAATGTTCGTCTGTAACGAGCCAGCGATTTGGATTTATGCATTTATGCTTACAATTGTCCGATTATTATCTACAAAGGACAAACCAAACATATTTTTAAATGAATGTTTAAATGATTTAACACGGCATTAAGGTGACGGTACAATGATACTACTAAAAAAAGAAAGAACCCTTCTCTAGGATCATGATCATTCCCGTATTAAACATAGGCTTAATTAAAAACTCCAGTCTCTGAGAAACCATGGTCACATATCAGAGCTTACTCTCCAACTAAATATCCAATTATTGCTCATTTATCCTTATGCAGATCCTCCTCCATTTGCAACTACTAATCATCTTTTTACCCTTTTTTTTGTCTTTGGTTGGTTTTACCTTGTACAGCATAATAATAATGTCTAACCTTGACATCACAAATCTGAGTACGCATGCCACATTCATCCATCTATAAAGTAGGATCTACTTACTATTGCAGGTTCCAAAAGAAATTCACAATGAATCGCTTAAGAATCAAGTAATGAAGATTCTACATATTTCATTCAGATCATTAGAACCGTCCTAGGATCCGGCTGGCTTTTTATTTACGACACATATACAAATATATCTTATTTATACTATGTATTTCGCTCCTGCAGTTAAGCATAAACAATGAGCAGAGAATTTACCTTGGTTTTTATTCCCAAATTCACACAGAGAGTAAATGTAACCATCTGTAAATGACTCCCCTCTCTTTAATCTTTCACCCTTATTATCAATAAAAAAAAATCCAGATTATTGCAAACGAAGTCGATTTTATTCGAAAGTAATAGTAGGGTACGGTTCTCACGACTAATCAGCTCCGGCTCATTAGAATTGTTTACGAATTTTGGTTAGGAGAGCTGTCAAGGTAATAAGCAACGTAATGAGATGATTGATGCTCCATAAGAAATGTCTCAAGGTTTTAGTATTACAAAGCCATCCATGTAAATAGTTTATAACAGTGTCATTTGTCTTGATTTTAAAATGAATCTGAATTTTTAGGTACTGTGATTTTTAGCTTTTTTTAAAAGCATGCATATCTATATCTATATATATGTATATAAATATATATATATATATATATATAAAAAAATGTGTAATATGATCCAAATGTCATGAATGTTGTTGATGATGTATAGAAAAATGTGTCTGGAAAATTAAATGCAGAAATATATAGAGGGAAGGCAAATATACAAGAACCAAAAAATCTTAAAGCCATCTTAGAACCATTCTTCACTGTTGTTTTTGAATTTTATTATTTATTCTCATTCAGCTGTTATTCATAGACGTAAATTCATTTACGTAATATAACCAAAATTGGATTAACTTTAAACAGTGAGTAAAGGCCGGAAATGAAATTTCGCATGGACAGAAACATCCCTATTCTCTCCAGAAATAATTCGAGAGATTCCAAACATATGAATTGTTTTAGGATGCTCATGTGATGCCGTTTTCCTTCGCTTCATAAGTAACATCTTTGAAACCAGAAGGGAAAAAAAAAAAAACGTAGTACATTCAGTAAATTCGAAACTAATGAGCAATTGTCGTAGAAAAATATCCCGTCGAGCCGGACGGCCTCCGTTTTCAATAAGATCTGGAGAAAATAAAGGAAAGAATCGACGAGGGCATTAGGTTCTTATTCCTGTTCTCTCCTTAATGAACCGGCGATTTTCGTTACAGCCATCGAAACAAAACGGACGATATGTAAGTAAAAATAAACCACACCAAACAATCCACTGATTGTCCGAATTTATAACTGAGACGTCTTGATAATTGTTTTCGTAGAGATTTAGGGCTGAAAAGTGCAGGAAAGACAAATGACACGTGGTCGAACGCAAACAGCATGTCGAGCAAACACTGCAGTAATTGATTTTAATCCAATTAGCCTGTGTAAGCCTTCCATCCAGCACCTGAACAAGGCCATGCTAACTTGGGAGAATCTTTAAATAGATAGAGGATTGAAAGGCATAAGACTTTCATGAGCACCTTGCAAAAACTCGAACAGATGGGCCCTTAATCAGCACAGTGGCTTAATTGCCCCCAGTAGATTAACTCCCACGAAACGCACTTCCAAGCGGCCAAACGGAGTCAAATTAGTGCCGCCGTTTCCACCTTAAAGCGTCCGGCGATATTAATTGTAAACAACGATTTACAAAAACAAAATTTGCCCGGGTTATAATCTAGATTATTAACCGCTATTTCTACCTGCCAACCTTCACTAATCACATCAGGAAACAGATGCCGTCCATACCGCATAGGATAATCTCAGATAACAGTACAGGGTATTGTTTTTTTTAGATTAGGATTAGGATTTGAAGACGTGAGATTGTAATCCGCCGTTACTCCTCGTACCATTACTTCTCGTCCTGTGGCCCGTTACAGCTGCAAATCTGTAACATAACCCCCCCCCACCCTTCCCAAGACAGCGATTGTGCTGTTTAATTGTACACATTCAAATCTGAACACGCTTTGCCTCGAGCGTCGCTCGGCGTTAAAGCGAGGAGCAAATTCCCCGAGCCCCCTGTAATGCGTCTATCAGAATTAGCATTGAATACATTTTAGCTTGACATACCAAAAAAAAAAAAAAAACATCCATCCTGGTGGAAGATATCTGCCCTGAAGTTAAACAACAAGAGTTTAAAGCATTTTAACAAACGTCTCAATTAAAGCTTTAAGAAATAAAATCTTGCTAAAAATCTTGCGATCTTTAAATATTTTCAAGATGATAATAAGCGACGCCATGATAGAGTATAAATATGAAACTTAGTAACTTCGTTATGATGTCCATGCTGTCTATTCCACCACAGGCCACTTTTTAACAATTTTTTTTACGTACTTTAAGGACCTTATGAACTACTATTAAGCTATAGATTAATAGCACGGTGGCGGGATATGTGTTACCTTTGCGATAAACTACATCACAATCATCAATTTCCTCCGAAAAACAGACCATTTCAATTTCTTTACACTAACAAGCAGTTAATTTCTTTATCCTTTATCTCCTGTGCCTTCTGAGCTGGTTTATTAAAAGGTGAATTATAAGAACTTTTTCTCCCCGCAATTTTTCATAAATAAATCATGATGCACATCACATATTTTGTGAAAAAGACTTCAGGATTTATCGTGTAGTTTTCACCAGATTTGCCCAGCTCTGCCTGAAACAGCATCGCATTCCTCTTCCATATCCGCCATCTACCCCTGATGCCATCGTAGAGAAATAAAACTAAATATTCAAGCAGGATTTGGTCGATGTCATAAAACTGAGAATTATAATCGTTACCCAGGTTCAGGCTAGGATTTTACTGTGAGCAGGCAGCACAGTGATAAAAGCTCTACATGTACATTGCACTTCTAGGATTGTTCTCGCTCTCGCTATGGCCTTATTTGATGAAACACCCAGCCATGGCATTCATAATGGAGGTTTCCATAGAGACAGGCCAAGGAGCATGTGCAACCTTGTAGAGATCTAGAATTTTCTAGAATAGGCTTGATCCACTGAAAGAAAAAGAAAAAAGATAAGAAGGAAAACGGCCAGCTTTCTGAGAGCAAGTTTGCTTTACAGGATATTATAAGGAAAACAAAGAGCACTGATTAAATTATTCCTGCTAATGAGACTTATCATTCTAATCATCAACCTGTTTCAAAACACTTTATTCTGAAGATGCATTAAACACACACAAACACACACAACCTTTTCAGCAGGCAACATCCTGTGTGGTTCGAGCTAGAAAAATAGGAACACAACATGATGTACAGAATGTACAAACAGACGAGAGCTCACATGACTCCCATCCTGCTGTCTAACCTGGTGTATGATGAATAATCTGTCCTTATTGGTCTTTTATGAGATTCAGCAGCTGAGGCAGGGGAAGAGGGAGGAACTGGGTTTTTTTTTTCTTCTTCTTCTTCTTTTTCTTCTTCCTCTTCCCATTTTTTGCTGTTAATATACCGCACAATGCGAACACACATACAGTACACAACCTAACACTGCTGTCCCAATAGACAGCAGCCATGTCCACATCCACATCCGCATTCCTCCTTCACCAAAAAACGCGATTTCACATTGAATCCCTTCAAACCCACAGTCATTTGGCTCCACGGTATTTTATTCTGGATGTTGCGTAGTAACCTCCATTCAGCACCGTTTGTGTGTAATTTGTCAAGGAGACTGATTTCTTTCCCTGCCTTTCCCTTCATTTTGCATTTTTTTTTTCTCCCTCCTTTGGTCGCCGTACACACCCAACCATGTTTTTACCTACTGACCGTCGGTTGCAGATCAGCTTCAAATAACACAAAGAAATCCTTTTTCTTTTTCTTCGACCGATATGATTTTTCGTTTGCAGTGCATAACATACTGCCTTTTAATTCATATATATATATATATATATATATATATATATATATATATATATATATGTTCATAAATAAATTCATAAATATATATATATACACACAGTTGCTACTGAATGCAGAGATACTATATATATCTAACACACACCCAGAAACATGTTTTTTTCAGTGTTTCTCTTTTTCCTGTGTCTCTCACCTCATTTCACCTTGATTAAAAAAATGCAAGGTAAATGATAATTATATTGATCTGCAACCTCCTGTCATGTCTTTATTAATCAACTATACACATAATATTAAACAATGGCAAAATGTGCGTTTTAATCCTTGTAGGATTTTAATCATTAGAGTTGTAATAAATCATTTCAAGCACACACATTGTGTATATGCACAATATTGTCGTCTTATTTATTAAAGCCATTTCCTAATTACTCCCAAACAGACAAAAAGATTTATTCCCCTCACCCTCCCCCCCCACCCCCCATCAGCTGAAATGTTAAACTCGTTATTAAGCATCATTGATATTTAACCATTATTAGCATATGTCTGACTGGTTTGTTGCTTCTAAAATACATCTGTAGTGATAATACTTGGAAGAATGCAGTTAACTTCGTCATAGTGGGAATGGGTGATGGAGAACTGGACATAATCTATAGACAAGCCACGCATGGGAAAGGCACCGGTCAGGCCGCTATATCATGTCATTATTTTTTTTTGTTGTTGTTAATTTTTTAAATATGTTCCTCCGAAATCTCAACGTATTATCAAATGCCATCTAAATCACTTAAGGTGTTAAACAGGAGCTCGGGTCCATTAACGCGCCATCGAGCGGAAAGTGAATGGCAGGAAACGCGCAACCTGTGTAATTAGCGCTAAATCCCCCCTAGAAGACGCGCGCGCTCTGTGTGTGTGTGTGTGTGTGTGTGTGTGTGTGTGTGTGTCGGATAGACAGATCATTTCGTGAAGGCCTTTTTTTTCTGTTTGCAGTGATTAGAGCTGCAGTTGTGGTCAGATTTTAATTTGTGCTTTAAATTTAGATTATAAACAAATGACCTCTAAAATGATTGCTCGCGGGTGTCTCAGCCCTAACTGAGACTGAGTTTAATTTTAAATTAGATTTAAAAAAAAAAAAAAAAAAAAATGTGACTAACCATTTGAGATGCTCTGGAGAAAGAGAAATGCAAATATCCACATGCCCCGCTCCGTTCAATCCCCAAGCTATGCTTCCTCTTCGCACTCCGCGCACTTTGTCCACTGTTGTTTGTGTTTGTTTGTTTGTTGCCACCTCTCTAGACCGGCGGCAAGGTGAGATTCGGTCCGGTACTTGGTGACACCGCGTGTGCAATCTTCGCGCTCTCGCGCGCCGGGCACGAGCGTCGTGCGCTTCCGCGATCCGGTCCTCTGTAGTCCCGGATTTATCCTGCGTGGCTTGCGACTCGGAGTCTGAGTCCCAGTCCGAGTCCGGGTCCGAGTCCGGGTCCGAGTCCGAGCCGTTCACGGGCAACAACGGCTCTGCGCCACGCGCTTCGAGCGGGAAACCGAAGAAGGGGAAAGAAAACTCGGAAACAACACCAAGAGGCAAAAAGACGCACTCCTGCGTGTCATTGAAATGAAAACCAAACCGGGTGGGGGCGGAAAGGAAAAAAAGGAAAACGCATTTAAAGAAAAAATAAAAACAAGCATGTGTGGAATGTGGAAGAAGGTAAATAAATCATTTTTTTTCCCAAAGGGGAAAAAATGGGGGGAAAAGGAAAGAAAGCAAATCCGGATAAAAGCAGAAGCGGCGGGAGCGAGCGAGCGGTCGCTGGATGCCGAACTCAGACCATCTTCACGCGCCTCTCGCCGTCCCGCAGGCTACACGCACGCGCATGCATCTCTTCCCGCTAATCGCGTTGGCTTCTGCTGCGCTCGCGCTCTCGGGCTCACAGCATCACGGGTAAGAAAGCTCCTTCCTCTCTCCTCTTCCTCCGCGGCCCGCTCATCCCTCCCATAGCGCCTTAAAGGAGCCGAGGTTCCCGCCTCCCCCGAGCGCGAGCAAAAAAAAAAAAAAAACACAACCAAGGGTGCGAGAGAGAGAGCAGATCGGTGCAGGTGCACCTGAACTAATGATATGCAGATCTGATTGCCTTAATGAAGACTGTTAAGTAGATGCAGGTTAGTGTTTGGGGAGATGTCCTTACTCCGTTACCCTTCTCTGAATTCCGTTGCTCCAACCACCTGACAACACCTGACTCACTCCATCAAGCCCTTTATGTGGTTAAAATGGGTGTGAGAGAAACAAAACACTAATACGTATATGTGCAGGACCGGGACGCTAATTCATACCAAGAATATTCACCAAATGTATTTGCTTCACTCGTGTTAGCGCGCAGTAAGGAGAATAAAAAATAAAAATGACATGAAAAGCACCAATAACCAGGTAACACTGGTTTAAGCTACAAATGAAAACGCCAAAAAGGGTGTTTCCCCTTTCTGCCCCTGCATCCATGTTAGATCCCCACATCTAAATCACATCAAAACACTAAATATTTAATAAAGTAAAATGTTTTTGTTTTGTTTTTTTATCAGGGATAATACTTACATGTGCTGTTAATGTGAATTAGAGTTGCTTTACTAGACGGGGAAATAGTGATGGTGGTCTATGACATGAAAATAATAGAAACAAGATATGTTCAGTGTGTTTAGTCATCTTTAAACTTGTGAATTATTTAGGGAATTATTTTTGATATGAATTTATCAAAGTGAGTTGGGAACACTAAGTTGCTCCTACATGTAAAGTTGCTCCTACGTGTGTGTGTGTGTGTGTGTGTGTGTACTGGCCAGGGATGGACTGGCTTCCCATCCAGGGTGTAAGTAGTTCCTGAACATGAATGAATGAATAGATAGATAGATAGATAGATAGATAGATAGATAGATAGATAGATAGATAGATAGATAGATAGATAGATGAATCACTATATGGTTGAATGAATTGATAAATTAATTCATATACATTATAAGAAAATATCATTATATAGTAATGCACAAATCCACTTTGCGCCTGATAAGTCATTTATTGTGAAAATACTTTTTTTTCTCTTAACAGACCCCATGCAAGGAGTTTCCCCATCCATTCCATTCATCTATTTTCTAAAATACTTTTACTACACAAGGTCACAGGGAACTAATTATCCTACCATGCATAATTTTGGCTAGGGAGAGGGAACTGCGCAGGAAACAGGATTGTTCCTGGGAAAAATCCTGCATGAACAGGGCAAAGGCAGGATTTAAACTCCCAGCCCAGAAGGTGCAAGGCATGCAACGTCAACCCCAAGCCACTCCCATCCACCCAGTGTCTTGTTTTAAAAAGAAGAAATTAGATGACAGGACAATCCTTAATGTATATCCGGCTATACATGATAACTAGTGGAGACGGATCTAAGGGTATAAGTGGGTATGAGGAAAAAAGTGTAAGCTTGCTGTGGCCTTTTGTTGACAAATGATTAGATTTAATAAAAAAACAGATTTTATAGGGAACAATCTTTACATCGTAGATTTAAACGTGGGAGAATTTGAAGCTCAATGTCGCAGCCATAAACTTGATGGCATAATGATTAATATTGGAGGTAGTTATGTTTAATTCATTATCATTAGGCCACATGTCAGATATCCATTCGATTGTTCAGCTGTAGTAACACACACACACACACACACACACACGCACACACACACGCACACGCACACATGTTGAATGTATCATTTCAAGAACATCACCATCACCATGACAGAGATCGAGAGAGAGAGAGAGAGAGAGAGAGACTTCAGTACTGACATATGACAGGTAAGTAGAGTTGCCTCCGTCTTCTGATTGGTTGGATGTAGTCTATTACAGACACCTGCATTTCAACAGGGCTGTAATATGACATCTCACAAGTAAGTTGGGCCTGTTCTTATTGCTTGTATTATATTGCTGGTGGTGTCACCAGAAACACTGAATTCTGAAATACTGATGACATTTTAGTGAGAAATTGCAGTACACATTATGGTGGGCATATCTTTTGTACACATGCCATTTTGCTTCTAGCACTGGAACAGTAACCTCTAATAAAGAAACCCCCTTAGTAGGGCTGATGATCACCTTCCTGCTCTAACCAGTGGGAGCCAAAATTTGGGCAACTTTTTGCCAAAATTCTGCCAAGTGGAGACAAGTCAATTCAGCAAGATCTGTACTGAATGCTAGGCTTACCTGCCGTCCAAAGAACCCCATTATGAGGGTGTGCAGGTTTCAGAAACACAAAACCAGCATGGCCAAATGCCTGACTTTTAAGCCATTGTAACTCTTTTCCAGGTTCCATTGCCCACAGAGGTTCTACTCGCCCTGCACCTTCCCAGGCCCTTAAGAGTCATCTGAGTGCCTCGATTTTGTACACCAACTTTTGCTTTTAAATCACCACACTGGGAAGAAGTCAGTCATGGCAATTCAAGAGGTTCCCTTATATAAGCAGAATCTATCACCTATAGATTGGCTGGACACCCAGCCCCTACTGTAACATGCCCCTCTACAACAAGCATTACTCAGAAGTGTACACTCTGGGACATCTACCCTGATGCTGCCTGGATGCCGCTGTGCACTTACCCTGGGTTCTACAAGGTTAACATCACCCTTCCTAGCGTCAATAATGCAGTGACCACTTACAGTACATTCATGTTTACAGTATTTAGCAAACACTCTGGCTTTGTAGAGACTATTAAAACATATCCTTGTGCTACTTCACTTAGTCAGGGATTAAAACATAATCAAGCGAAGAAAAACCTTAATGGAGGAGGTTAGTAAAACATGAAAGAAAAGACCACACCAGACAAGGAATCTTTCATTTTAATGCAAGTATGTAGTAAGCCTTCAGTCTGCTTGAAGGCCACCGGTGACTCGGCTTTCAGACCGCCAGAGTTTGGTCATCCCTGTATCTTGAGGAATAGCAGGTCAAGTCAAGCCTTGCTAGAATTTCAACAGGAGCATGTTGCAGAGCAGGGAATGATGGGCCATTTTTGGTTTTGTAGGTAAGAATCAGTGTTTTAAATCGACAGAAAGCCAGTGGAGGGAAGATACCCTCCCTTTTGGGGAGGTTGAAGGGCCAGACAATGTGCAGAGACAGACCAACCAGTAGTCCTGGGGATGACAAGTGACTGAGTGGCCTCTGTGGACTGAAAGGACCAGATTCTCCTGGTTTTGTAAAGACTGAGTCAGCTTAGTGATGAGAGGCAGAAAAAGTAGTTGGTTGACAGGTGGTGTGATCTCAGAATTGTCCAGAGAAATCACAGAATTCTGGCTGCATGTCTAAGGATATACAGCAGCTTAATTTTGTTGGGATTTCAGCTGTCATCTATGATGAGATAGAATTGCTGAGATCTGTGCAGAAACAAGATGACGATGAATGTCATCAGTATAGCAGTGGTATGAGAACCCATGTGAGGATATGACCTCACTAAAATAGCAGGTTGGAGAGTCTGTATGGAGCAGATGTGGATTCTCCCTCCATGTCACCGGATATGCCTCTCTGTCTAGATAAAAGTCAAAACAACTGCCATGCTGTGCCATGTATACCAAGACCCATGAGGATAGCCATAAGAGTCTTAGATGATGATCATTGAGAGCCAATGAGTAACAGCCACATGGGCATTTTCTGTAGAGTGTGCCACTTTGATGCTACACTGGTTAGGATCTCGGAGGTTGTCCTGGTTGTGTCTACTGTCTACAAGAACTTTAGAATGAAAAGAGATCTGGAGTGGGCTTCTTCAACATCAGATTTCTCTTGAAGGCACTGGCCAAATCTTTGGGACCCATTTATACTGAAAGGGGAGGAGATTTTATGAGATGGTCTGGAGCATTGTAAAAGGGTTGGGATCCTGCAGGCAAATGCATGGGATAATCTGCAGTATGAATTCTGTGAAACAAGGAGAAAAATGTGATGAACAATAAAAGAAGGTAAGGTTGGTTGCAGAAACTGGAGGAAACCTGTTATTCCTAAGCTGGATCTTGTTCATCATGCCATTGTGCTACATGTTATCAAGGTGGTTTTCTCCACTCCTAATACTCAAGCAGGTGAAAGACCAAAGTTTGTTGTCTCAGGACAACCATAGCCCAGACAGCACTCTGGAGAACATTTAGTCCTTGGCACAAAAAAAAAAGCTTTTTGGCAGAAACCCGACACTGTGCATCAACCTGACAATCATCTCAGTAGTGAAGCATGATGATGGTAGCTTCACGTTGTGAATCACCCTTGGCCACTTGTGAATCTAATGGAAATCGAAGAACATGGAGGAAACCCACATGGAAATGCCAGACTGACAGTAATTTGATTTTAGGATTGAACCCAGGACCTGCTCCATGTGGTTATCCAGGGTTCATAGACACACTAAGACATTTAGACCTTTTTTTAAGTAACATGTTTGGGTTTATTTTTAATTTATTGTTTCATCAGTGTACAAGCATACAATTATATTGTAACCAACTTTCAGGAACGAAGTGAGGAGTGAAATAAAACATAGATGACATGGCTAACTTTCTTTCAGTTACTACTCCTAGTATGTGCTCTCCTCCTATACATGCTGGTACCCAATGTGATGCAGGTGCCAGATCCTGACATATTCATCCTGCTGAGACTCGTTTCATCTTCCAGACCTGCCAAATTCATCCTGATGCTGTGTTCCTGCTCTGTCCCTCCTCCTTCCTCATCTGGAACGTTCTGCACTGGTGACTCATCTCCTGCTATTGTGGAAAATCTCACCTGGATACCCTAAAGACTTATACCCCCCCCCCTTTATTTATTTAAGGGAATAATTTTACCTAATTGCCAAAGACTTGTATTTAAATCATATGCTGAAGTTTATAATATAGACATCAAAATTCCACACTCCACTGACACCCAGTAGAGGGTGGGTTGCCTTTCAAATCTGGTTCTTCCTCAGTTTCTATTGCTAAAACAGCTATACAAAAAAAATTACATTAAGTTGGTCATATTACGTATTGCTGTTGATGAAATAATGATGACCAATTATATTTAGATAGCCACATCTTTGAAATCTAGAAAAAAAATCTACTTCATCTAGAATCATTTTTAGTTGTAGGAAAAAGTGAACAGTATGATGGGCTTCCCTCCTGACTGACACCTATTCCGAAGACCCAGGCAACCTTCAGGGACTTTAAACTGCTTTATATGCACACACACATACACACACACACACAAACCTGGCCTGTCAGGGGAGCACCTTTGTTTTGACAACTCGGCTCAGACACAAGGTTCCCTTACAACCAAACACAGACTTCCCTATCATTGGCAAAATGTCAGCCAGAGGACTCCGAGCCACTTAACGACGGATCAGGTTCCCCATTCGTTGTGTTGCCCATTAGCCAAGCATAAAAGAGTCCAAATTACTGCCATATGATCCCCTTTGTCACCTTAAACAAAGAAGGCGACAAAAACACAACAGGTGCATGCGTCGATCCAAATATATCAATGTATAAAATTACCACCGTTCCCTAGTGTCATACTTAAAGACATGTAAGTAGCTAGTAATCATTAGGGATTATGTTACAAGTCTAAAGAAAGGTGTCTATAGGTGAAAGTGTTTAGAGTTAATTAAAAATCATTTGGGTTATTTGAGGGTCAATCATTGATGTGTATGTCCACAAAGGGTTGGGTTGCCAGACCCACACAAAATACTGAAAGAGTAACAAATTAATTCACCTTAAATATGCTTGTGCTACATTTGGTATCAAGACAATTACTTTTTTTTTTTTTTTTTTTTTACAGTGTAGTCTTATATAAATTTATCTTTTGGTCAGCTAGAGAAGATGGAGTTATGTTATGGGAGAAAAAATCCTATAAAAAACAAAGCTACCTGATGTAAAGTCATATATTTTTTAGCAAACATTACGACTGGAAAAAGACTTCATATGCCATACTGGGCAACCTTCCTTAAAAAAGTAATTTAGTAATTTAGTAGCAAGCTATGTTATATGGAAAAGATCCCAAAAGCAGTTTAATTACAAGGTACATACATGATTGATGTCGCCTTATCTGCTAATAATATTAAACCAACACTTTCTTCTTTATTAATGAATTACCATGGAGTTGTTTGTAAAATCTCTGTTAATATTTGTCGCTAACACGCTAATCTGTCGATACATTTGTTTAACTACTATGTTAGGTAAACTTCACTAGCAATGCTACTGTCTAGCAACTGAAATGCAACCAGTGTTTATATATGCTAACATTTAACCTTGTCCATTTTGCATAAGATATATTGAGCCTGCAATAATCCGGTACTTTTATTAGCTTAAGGAAAAACACATCACATCTTCCCATGCTTTCTTTCATACAACAGACCAAAAGACCCACACTAGATGAGAAGTGACCTTTAAGGTGGGTCAGATTGACTGGAGTTGACAGAGTGACTAGATTCCTCAAAGTAAACAGCCTACAGCATTATTGAACTAAAATTCAGGCCAAACACCATCAAATACCTTCAAATAATTGGATGAGGGGACTCAAAAAAAAAAAAGAGAGGACTGCTTTAATTTAAGCAGAAGCTAAGATAGAAGCTAAGATAATTCTAATATTATCCTTATGTTATAGCTATTGGGATTGTTTCTATGCTACAGGGTTATGTAGGTAATGTTTAGCTAGTGCTGTGATAGAGCACTGGTCTAAAACCAGCTTAATTTTTTACATGTTATATAATACTTTATTTTAAAGAGTTAGAGTAGCTAAGTGTCCAGCTATAAACATAATAAATAAAATGACTAAATAGTTGGTTATATAGTTTGCTGGCAGTAAGTTTCCTTTGGCCTAGAGTGCCTTGCATAAGTCCCCTTTGAATTATTCCAGTACAATTAATTTGTCATGTTGTGATCTTAGTATAAATACACAATGGCATAGAACTATAAAAACAAGTCTAGGACATCGTTCTGGAAAAGTATCGATCAAGGTTTGGTTATTAAAAATACACAGAGCACAATCTGTGTGGAAAGAACAAATTTGGCACAAATAAGAAGAGCAGGAGGCCATCCACTAAAAGCCAGTGACCCAGGTAAGGAGAATATTAGTCAGAGAAGCAACCAAGAGGCCAAGGGTATCTCAGGACAACCATAGCCCAGACACTCCACAAAGTAGGTTTTATGGAAGAGGAGCACTCTGGAGAACTTTTTGGCCTTGGCACAAAAAAGCTTTTTGGCAGAATCCCATCACTGTGATAATCATCCCAGTAGTGAAGCATGGTGGTGGTAGCTTCACGTTGCGAATCACCTTTGGCCACAGTGGAGGGAGCTAGAGAATGGTGAGGAAACTCACATGGAAATAGGAAGAACATGCAGAACTTTGAGCTCAGGATGTTAGCAGATCTACTGTATGTGGTGCATCAGTGTAAAGGATAGCACCAACCAGTTTCATAATGAAAGTAGCAATTGGACGGCTGAGAAATAAATAATGCTCCCCTCCTCCCTAAAGCTAAACAGGCTACTGCATGATTCCCACACTCAAGCAAAGTCTGTTAGTATTTCCAATAGTGTGCCATGATCATGCGTTTTCCCACAACTATGTGTTCTTACCTCAATGCCTCAATACCAAACGCAAGCTGGATAAGAAATTCCCAACACTTTTTTGCTCATACAAAACAGCAGATGTACCACATCTCTGACTCAAATGCACCAGATACCAGCTACAAACTCAAACATGCATAATACTCCCAATGTCCTTGTTCCAAGGTCCACACTCGGCAATACTGTAATGCTGTAACACTGGCCAGCTATATACAGTAGTATTTAACACTATTCTTTGCTAATATACTCGCATTAGAGCCTTTTACTGTAATGCTAGCTAGCATATTACATTAACCAGCCAAATGGGTTCGGAAATATTTTGGGATTTAACCTGTTGTGATGGGAGTTTACAATGACAGATTGTGGCTTCTCTGATGCATGAACTGTTCACTTGTTAGACAGATTCGGAAGAGTTTGTTGGATAGTTAAGTGTTATCACCTTCCTAGAGGGAAATCTTTGCTAGTAGAGGCACTTCAGGTTATATTAGAAGTGCAAATCTAAATAAGGGTGGGGGAAAAAAAACCTGTAGTAATTGTATAATTAAAACAGAATATGATTTCACTACGCACTTTTCATTTGCAAGCTCGTGCTGTATTTCTTTCTGTTTGTTTGTGACTAAGATAATATACAGGATTTCCTATATTTCAGCTGGAGGAAGAAATAAAAATAAATACTTGATCTTGAAATGGACTTATATGAATCAGTTTTTTTTTTTTTCGGTCAGCAGTTTTCCTAATGGTGCATCACAAATAGCTGCGGTGATGTTAAACAATGTCTCCAATCATTTGACTGTGGATTTTTGTCAGGAACTAAATATTGAACGAGAGACCTGATTCTCTCCAGATCCAGCCTTTTTGTTTAAACAAAACTGACCTTCTCTGGTCTATAGGAATATGACTGCAAGGAAGCCATTTTTTTTTTCTCACTCTCTGTGCTATGTGCTTCACACATATTCTGGCCCATCTCCCTTTTCACACACACACACACACACACACACACTCAGTCGTACACAGACACACGCAGACACACACACTCTCCCACTGGCGTTCGATGTCCGAGCCCCACCCTGCTACTGCAACCATTGGCTAGCTGGAAGGCAAGGACCGGCGTATAGCTGTAGCCAACCTTGAAGTACTAAACTAGGACACAGAGGGGCTCGAAATGTGAGTAGAAGAGGGTGGTAAAAGGGGGAGGATGAGAGAGAGAGAAAGAGAGAGAGAGAGAGAGAGGGAGGGAGGGATGAAGGAGTGGGTGTGGATGTGGGAAGGGGTGGGGTACATGAGAGCGGTCTCCTCGATATAGTGCATTTTTGTCTCTGCTGTCTAACGGCACACTGGAGGATTTTTTTCTTTTTTTTTTTTTTTTTTACAAAGACTAGAGGTCTAATTGACCATTAAATGATGCATAATGTAACAGAGGTAAGGCTCTACATGAGGAATTTTCCAGTATGACGGGATTTTTTTATTTTTATGTCTGTCCTTTCCATTCATTACGAATAAACATGTTCACATGAGCATGTCGGTTTTGTGTCATCTAGCTGGTTGGAAAAAAGAAAAAAGAAGGTGAGTCAAACAGCACTCTTGAATCTGACTCCTCAGCTTCACAACTCGATTGAATTCAAGGGCGCCGCGTTGCCTAGTAACGATGGCACACAACTGACCTTATCTCATGTGGTCATAAAAATGTATGAAGCCCCCCCCATCGACCAACCCCCCCCCAATTTTTCACTCTCTCTCTCTTTTCTTTATCTTTTCTCCTCTCTGCACACAATCACTCTCATGCAGCCAAAGGCTAAGCACACCATGTGTTTCCTTATCCTGCAGCACTGGTGTGCATATGTGGGTGTGGGTGTGTGTGTGTGTGTGTGTGTGTCTGTGCATGTACCTGGAAGCTCCCTTGTTTCATTACCATGCTGCTATCACAGCACAGCCTTACATCACACAAGGGTGGAAAGGAGGCAGTAAGGGATGGTGTAAATCTGAGAGAAGGAGGCTGAGATGTCTAAAAAGGAGCACATGCTGAAACGTTCAGCTCAGCGCAGAGCTGCATCATTATTGGATTGGCCTTGATGGTAATCATTTCAGAACAATCCATTCCACCACTCGGGGAGGGGGGGGAGCACGGAGCAGAGCGTTCAGCAACACCTGACACGACGTCTCCATTGATCCGCTCCACTTAGGTGGAATTAGCGCTTGGCTTCTGTTACAGCAATAATAGAATTTCTTGCTACATACGAGCTTTTTTATTAGACGTTACCACGTTACAACATTGACTGCTTCATCACTTGGTACTGCCTGTTATCGATCCCTGCTTCACTAGCACTCCGGTCGCAGGTTGAGTAGCTGGTGTGAAACACAAGTTGCAGTTATGAAACCAGGCAGTTTGCAGTTGCATGGTGTTGTGATGCTTTGGGCGTGTTTGCCAGGAACTGGGGGGCATGAGGGGGGGCAGAAGGGCACCGGTGCTCGACCTCCCTCCATCCAGAGCACAGCTGTCAGAGCACAGATGGCTGGCAAGGGCAATACCTTGGAGATGCCACCCTCACCATGGCCCTCAGGAGAGATGTAGATGGGGGGGGGGGGGATACTGCTAGGGTACTGCTGTTTTGGTTAGTGGAAAGTGTAAGGCTTGTGACTGGAAAGGGTGCCAATAATTAAATACTGCTATTTTCGGATTTATATAAGAATTCCCAGGTTCTAAACCATTATGATAATATCCATTATGAAAAAGCAATTTGAAGACAAAAATGAAGTTTGTAAAGATATAATATTTAACAATAATAATTAGTTTGCATTTTCATGGCACTCCTGTGACTCATTTTAACACATCTGTCATAATTCCATTGCAGGGAAGATGCTCTTCTCATTTGCATCCGGTACTTAGCTAATGAGCGTGCCTGTAAGAACAGGGCTAAATAAAACCGGATAAGTGAATAGAAAAATGAACTAAAACACGGTGACTTGTAAAAAGAGGAATGACGTAGTCATCTATTTATCCAGGTACATACTCTCAAACCAGCTGTGGAGAAGTTTCTTTCTATTGTTTTTATTTTAAATGCTTTTTTTGCCAGAAGCATTTATTAAATATATAGCTGTTTTAAACCCAACTTAAAGAAAAGGAAGAAAGAAGGGTCAATTCAATACAACTCAAAACGTGTGTTTATGGTTATAATTTCAACACGATGAACACGGATGAGTAAAATTCTTTGAAGAAAGATGCACAATAATGCTGTGAAAAGGTCTCACTGGGATGACTGGTGTAAATGGGAGAGCAGGAAAAACCTCCGAGTCTTTATGGTTAATATACACCAATCAGGCATAACATTATGACCACCTGCCTATTTATGTGTTGGTCCCCCCTTTTCTGCCAAAACAGCCCTGACCCGTCATGCACTGTGTATTCTGACACCTTCCTATCAGAACCAGCATTAACTTCTTCAGCAATCTGAGCACCAGTAGCTCGTCTGTTGGATCGGATCAAACAGGGCTAGCCTTCGCTCCCCGTGTGCATCAGTGAGCTTTGGCCCATTGGCTTCAAACTCGCTCAAATCCTTACGCTGGCCCATTTTTCCTGCTTCTAACACATCAACTTCGAAGGCAAAATGTTCACTTGCTGCCTAATATATCCCACCCACTAACAGGTGCCATGATGAGGAGATCATCAGTGTTATTCACGTCACCTCTCGGTGGTCATAATGTTATGCCTGATCGGTGTATGGTTTCATTTTTGACACCCACAACACAAACAACATCGCCACTGATGGAGTTGATGACTGATATCTTTCTAGCTCTGAGAGCTGCAGGTAATGTTCATGGACAAGATGGATTATTTACTTTGTCATCCAACTGACCCCCAGTGTCACTGTCCAATAAAGGTACAAATGACACAATAGCACAGATGACACAACCATGCACTTCGTGTTTGTTGGTTTGACCAGAAGGGTTACAGAACGTTTAGAATTTATAGGAAAGATGGCATGAAACCAGCAAAGCATCAACAATCCTGAAGTCAGTGTGTGTGTGTGTGTGTGTGTGTGTGTGTGATTGGGTGTGTTACCCCGCATCATTCTTCCACTGATGAGACTATATGACATATAACACAATGCTCAACACTAACAGTTTCACTGACCAGCTACAGAACCCTGAATGACCTCGGCCATGCCTCCTGGTTGCAAAAACATTACAGAAGTCTAGTAATTGTTAACAGCAAAGCTAAAAAATTTGTTTTCTGAAACTATTGGTGATGTCAGATTTGCTGTACCATTGAATCAGACACCTTTCCAAGCCAACAGAAGATTGGTGTAGATACAGGCAGGTCAGAAGGATCATTTTACTCCTTTGCAGGACCTATTAAATGTTATAGTAGTGCTGAAATTGGTGCTTAATTACATTACCCATCATCCCCTGTATGTCACAGATCACGTCACTCAGCACTCAGCACCTAGTAGCTAGCTAACACTAGATAGCTATGATATTAGCTACATAGTTCATGTTATATAACGTTCTTTGGCTAACATATGAGATTATTATTATTATTTCTGTGCAAGACTAGCCATTTCAGGTTAAACCATCACTTAACCGCAGATAGGATGATCCTCTACTGTAGAGTTACATAAACCGTTTGAAAATTGTTTATGTTTATCTGATTAGCATTGTCTGCCATGTCTTTTAGTCTTAATCCATCATAATCCATCTAGTGTAAATCTGATCCCCGAATAAAATTCTTCATTCAATCAACTTATAATCAAGTCATGCCTTGAGGCCACTCAGCTGTTTTTGCAACCAGGTTGCATGCATCAATATTTGTTGGGCATTTTTGATAGACGTTAGATTTAAACCTAACCTTTAATATCATGAACACCCATCACTGGTTTCTATCGTTGCCTCATTTCAGGCTTCCGACCAGAAACACAGTCAGGAAACGTTTCATTTTAAATGGAATGATTTTTTTCTAGTCAGGGTGACAAAAGAAGGCGCTCAGAGTCGGTTTCTACAAAAAAAAAAAAGAGAAAGAAAGAAGGCATTATGTTTGTAGGTTTTGTGCCTGCGCATTTTCCATCCAGTGCATCATAAACAGGAGATGCTCTCACGCTCTCTCTCCCATCAGACAGAAAACACTGGGGAGAATTTCTAACCCTGACGCTGTCTCTACATTTCCTGGAGAATTGCTAGAGAAACAGCACTGCTCTGCCTCTGGTTATTCTGCTTGTAGCATGTCAGCTACTGACATTCGAAAAAACACACACACACACACACATACACACAGAGAGAGAGAGAGAGAGAGAGAGAGAGATGAGGTTAAGCTCAGCTGTCATAATAATAAGAGTCTAGGTTTGTGGCAGGTGGAAGAAAATTGAAGCTATTGGTATAGCTTCACAGCTTCACACAGACACACACAGAGACACACAAACACAAAACAAAAGCAAAAAAACAAGTACAGCAACAATGCTCAGACAGTCTGTGGCATTCAAACAATGCTCGATTGGTGTTAGGGGCTCAGAGCATGCCAAGAAAACAATCCCCATACCATTACACCACCACCAGCACCAGTCTGAACTGCTGACATAAAACAAGAATGATGCACATTACAGCAGAAATCAAGATTCATCGGACCAGGCGACGTGTTTTCCCGTTTCGTTTCAGCGAGCATGTGCCCATACTAGTAGCCCATCCACCTCATGGATCAACGTGTCTTACTCATGCAGATATGTCTCCACGTTTGTGGCATTTATTTGAGAGACTTCCTGTCAGCTTAAACTAGTCGGGATATTCCCCTCTGACCGCTGACATTTCCACCCGTATAACTTCCCCTTTTTCGGAATTTCGCACCAACCAAAAAATAAGCTTTTCTCATCTTATGTGTCATGCCATTTAATATGTATAATAGAATTTGCTTATAGAAATGTCTCTGAATGTGACGGATGAGCTGCCGTCATTATTAAAAGATCATTCAGAAAAATGCCTAAGTTGTTGTTGTTGGTTTTTTTTTCTGTACCCATTTGTGTGAGTTAACCATCTCCTTGGATTAATCTTTAAACACACTCACTGAAAACTCTCACTCAGCCTAATTTAGCAAGCCATGCCAATATTGCACGCAGTGGGACTTGAGAACCCCTAAGGAGAAGCCATAAACATTCAGATGAGTGCAATGAATTAACAAATTGAGAGATACAAGGCAGAGAGAGAGAGCGAGAGAGAGAGAGGCTGAGGTAAAGAGAGACTGAGAGACAGATAGAGAGAGAAAGACCACGGGCAAGCACAAGACTTGGCATTAGACTCTCTAGCAGAGCTCAGACACCTTCTGTGGATTCTCGGAGAATCTGTCAGACTTGGACTGCTGCTCTGATCACCAGCAACAAACAATGTCCCAATCTGCCTCATATAAAAGGGCCAAGTCTGGAAAAGAAGCTTTGGAAAAGAAACATGTGGACAGGTCATTACAGTGCACTCACCCAACCCCTTCCCAGCTTAATCCCAGATTGTGCGCCTCCACTTCCCTGCCTGTAATTACACTATATCCAATATCGCTTGGAAGATCCCAACAGATGTACTGCAACTAAAATAAGCATTATGGACTTAGGGATGGTTTAGTATCTCAGTTAGAACAAGGGCCTGATGATTAAAGTGTGCAGAGGTTTGGTATGTACAAGCCTGAACAGGTGAAGTGTCTCTCAACCAACAAATAACTTCCAGATGTTTTTTAGAATAGGACCTTGGATTTATTCCATTCACTTTTATTGTATCATGTTTAGGAGGACCCAGACACAAATACTGGGTACAACCGGATAGTGGGATTATGTATACACCAATCAGATGTAACATTATGAGCACAGAGAGATGAAGTGAATAAGACTGATGATCTCCTCATCATGGCACCTGTTAGTGGGTGGGATATATTAGGCAGCAAGTGAACATTTTGTCCTCAGAGTTGATGTGTTAGAAGCAGGAAAAATGGACAAGTGTAAGGATTTGAGTGAGTTTGACGAAGGGCCAAATTGTGATGGCTAGACCACTGGATCAGAGCATCTCCAAAACTGCAGCTCTTGTGGGGTGTTCCCGGTCTCCAGTGGTCAGTATCTATCAAAAGTGGTCCAAGGAAGGAACAGTGGTGAACTAGCGACAGGGTCATGGGTGACCAAGGCTCATTGATGCGCTTGGGGAGTGAAGGCTGGCCCGTGTGATCCGATCTAACAGGCAAGCTACTGTTGCTCAAATTGCTGAAGAAGTTAATGCTGGTTCTGACAGAAAGTTGTTGAAAAATGACTAGAATGGACTAAAAATGGCTATTTTATTTTTAAATATTCATAAATAATAATCCACATAAACATGATATTTCATGTTCATTAGAGCCCAAGAAGTACGAGAAATTACTTTTAGTATTGTTCTGTTTTTTATTGAAAAACTAAAATGGGTTCATTTAACCTTAATAGAGTTAAACATAAGGTAGAAATATGTCACAGGTTTTAATCTCAAAATTCATGGGTATGGAGTACATATAGAACAAAGAGAATACATTTGAACGTTGTATAATTATTACAGTTATTGAGATGGTTAGTCTGTGCGTAGGCAGAGTTAAACTAAGGGAGGTAGAGGGTTTGTGGAGGGCAGGTTGTGTAGTAGAGTTGCCACAATCAGATTAATTAGATATTTTGTGTACTTCCATGTGTTATCTAACAAGTTTCAATGGGTTGGGTTGGTGTATAGTCTTATGGCATAATCTGCACTTTGTAATATCTTCTGTTGCTATGATGGGATATCACTGAGCAGTAAATTAATACCACTCTAAAGCTGCACTCTGTAATGTAGCTTGGCTCAAATACACTTATATATATCTATTATATATATATAATCTCTCTCTCTCTCTCTCTCTCTCTCTCTCTCTCTCTCTCTATATATATATATATATATATATATATATATATATATATGTCTGTCCATGTTTCTTCAAATATTACAACATCCTGTCCATCTCACATAATATGCTTTTGGAACATGTGACTTGTGACATCTAAACTTGGCTGAGCACAAGAATGGCTCTGGTGTGAAAAAGGACAAACTGTTCAGGGAAAAGGATAGAGAACTCTCTACCTTCCCTTCATCACTGCTTCCAATCAGGACTCTCATCGGGATATTCTGAGGCTTTAATGTTGCCGTGAAGCATTTTTGCACAACAAGCATGTGAGCCTGCTTATTTTGCTAATCTGCTTAATTTACTGAACCATGCATTTAGATTTTCTGAAGGGGAAAACGCCATGATATTAAAGTACTTGGCCCTCCTGTGGCCTTTTTGAGTATGGCAAGATGGGGAAAATCCATTCTGGGAGCAGGGGTAGAAATCTGCAGTACATCCTGCAGGGTTCTATTGGCTATTTTAAGGGATTTATTATTAGAGACACAGATTCTGAGTGAACAGCTACTGATTGAACAGTATACCATTATGAATTAAGTAAATAAATAGTTTACTATTTAATTACTATTAATTGGAAATGTACCTAATGCATTTTATCATTGAGCAGCTTGTCTCTTGAGACCTGCTAGAGAAACACATGATAGTCCATTTCTTAAATAGAAATCCAGATGTTTCATTCTGAATCCTTCATTCTGAATTCCTTCAGCTTCTGGCTTATTTGCTTATAAACCATATTACAAAAATTGGAAAACATTAAATTTAATATGCATTAATAAGGTTTTTTTTACTAAATGAAATAAGGAAGCCAGAGTATTCAAAAAGGCCACATATTTCATGACAAATTCTAAAAAATTTTTATAACTCATACCTCTATTTCGCTAACTACCAGGGGTCGTTGTTCAGCGCCTGTCCCTTCTTGTTTATGTGCACAAACACACATCAAAAACTTTCCACAAAGTCATGCCTTGACCTTATGACCTTAGAAAATGTGCTAATGGTAATCTGACCAAGTATCAGCGTAAAAAATGTGACTGCAGTCTGCCCTAAAAATCAACCTGTACTCCAAAGCTGATAATAGTCCTTCAGTTGGATGAATTCATGCTATACTTACCTCTCACTGCTGAGAGGTAGCTAGCAAGTTAATGGGTTCCCTTAACATGCATGTTGTATATGGGACAGAGAGTCATCTGAGGTGACCACCATCGTAGTGAAGAGATCCCCACATTATTATATTCCACTTGCATATAAAGACCAGCGCAGGTTCCTACATCTTCCTGTATCAAACTCAGTAGAAGCCCCCATAGCTGGCCTAATTCATATTGGGATCAGTGACTTGCATAAGATTGGATCAGGATCAGCTCCACTAAGACTGGAGCTGATCCTTAATTATTTCAATTATTTTATATTATTATTTGAATTCATTCAAGAAGGTTAGCCTGGCCACGTACCTGCCATTGTCACTTGCATCAAGTTACAGATAGATTCAACAGATTAACTGAATACAGATTCACAACCAGTATCCTAGTGAGGTCTTATTGCAATGCATTGCACATGCCTCACACCAGCAATTAGCTACTGTTGCTTGTATGGGAGCAATCACTCCAATCACTGCAGCCATCACTGCAGCCATCAATCTTTCTGTGGCAGAGCTGACTGAAACCTTACTAAAGGCAGTGAGATACCTTATGCGGGATAAATCCCCACCAGTTTGGTTTATGGACGAGACCAAGGCCTTCTGGTTCTTCTTCTTTCCTGCCATCACTATCTCAAGTCAAGAACAATGTAGCATTGTAGTCTATTTGCACAAGTTTGTGAGCCTGTTTTTTCTTGCTAATCTGCTTAATGTTCTGGTAGGACCTTGCCAATCTGTGCCACTTCTTAGTAATGCAGTCCTGAGAGGAAGAGGACAGGCAGTCAGATTCAAAATGCCGGAGCAGCTGAATGGATTGTTCAGATAAAACCATTGACTGGACACAACCTAGCTCATCGATTAGGTGACTGGATCCTGATATAAGCTCTAAACAGACAAATATTATGCTGTCCTGGCGGATGTCCGAAATTAATCATCGATAGACATCAAAAAGAACAACCCCCACCTGCAAAGCCATCCCTAAAGGATGATGACAGTATATTTACAGTCAAGAAAATTCTTTAGCAGCTCTGCAACAGTAGTCTGCATCAGGGGTGTTCTGCTGACTGAGATGCAGTGTTATAAACTTCATTCCTATCCAGCCTTTGGGGCTTAGGGTCTGACCAGTTTCCAACCCCAAGTAGGATTCAGACATCTCCCTTTTCTTTAGGAGATTCCTAAAACCTCTCCAGACAAACCCATACAGGATGTCTGTATGGAAATTATCATTGTAGAAATCTTACTCAGCTCATCAACTCATTAAAGAACTAGAGACCTTCCATAGTAATAAGCTGGTTCTAATGTGCTGATGACCAGATGGTTCCAGGTGGACATTATGGACTAGCCTAGAGTTCCTGTCTAAGGTTATGTATCTTAAACTTGAGAACTTGTCTTAAAATCATCTATTCATCTAATTGTCAGAGTTTTGGGCCAACAATAGAATGGTGGAATTCTCTGAACTCCAGATACCTGCAAAAGTGTTTACTTGTGACTCGCAAACGTGGCTAGAAGATTCCATGGGTGCTAAGGTCTTGCAATCCATACACATATGCATTAGATAGTATCTAGGTGTTCAGGCACCATCCCAGGAGTTATCTGGAGTTCATATAACAGGTTTATATGTCCATACGTTTTCCATCCGCTCAGATTTCCTGTTACAAATACAATTGTACTGGTAAAGCTATCTTTACTTCCTACACTTCCAGGATGTGTAAATTACATCATGTTAAAGTAGCTTCAATGGACAAATTCATAACACAGCTTAAAGCAGAAGTTTACAGAGAAACCTGTGATTCTACAGCTGAGCGGAGGATTGCTTGAACTTCATTCAGAACTAGCTGATCATGTGGCAACATAAAATTATTCAGATCTTGGTTTAGAGCTTCAGTTAATGTTCTGAAGAATGGGGGGGGATGAGATCTCTGTGACTTTTACTATAGTGGGCTTGTTTGAGTATTTCAGAAACTGCTGAGCTCCTGGGAGATACTCACATACCACAAACTCAAAACACCTTGTTGTTGAGGGAGGTCAGAGGAGCAAGACCAGACTGATTCGAGCAAAGAACCACTCTTTACACCTGTTGTTAGCAGAAAATCATTTCAGAACACATGATACCTCAAAACTTGACACCTATGGGCACAGCAGCAGAAGACCTGCAGAAGACCAAACTAGCAGACCACTGGGACCTGTACCAGGTAGTTAAGGATGAATGAAAGATGCACATTTAGGCCAATGAATGCAGTCTTTGGTTGTTGTTATATCTGACTGGTCACTCATTAAAGAAAAACCTCCCATTCATGTTTATTGCATCTTTGACTTGTGCATGTGGGACCATCCAAAGCATCTACAAATCTTTATTATTTATTCAACCAAGAAATGTCTGGAACACGGTTTTATTTTAAATACACAATGCAAATGTATGCAAACACAGTAGCCTACTAAAAGCAAATTTGCTTTTGGGGCACGGTTATGTTCATATTAGAACACCATTGTATGTCGAGACATCAGATAAGATAATGTCATGACGGTGCAGGAAACTACACTGGTGTTCAACTCCACTTCCCGTGACACAGACCAGCCTATAGAACTGGCCGCTGAGGACTACAACAACTAAACTCCATGCTCCACGTCCATGCTCACCTGATTACTAATCACACACACATTCACCTGTATTCAATCACATCCTGGTTCACTCACAGTACAACAGGACATTAGGATCACTCACTCATTGGCCCCCTTTCTGTACAGTTCTTTACCAAGCCCTTGTTATCCCGGGTTGTGACCTTGGCCTGTTTATTGTTTCCTGATTTGGTACAATATATACAATAAAATGGTACAATAAATGCCAGTATTTAATTATTTAATTTAATTTGTATTTTTTATGCAACAAATATAAATTCTACAAGCTTCAAGTAGGATCTAGGAAGATTAATAAAATGATGTGAATAAAGTGAATTCATCATAAATTCGTTCTATTTTGCTTCTCTTGTTAGTCAGTGGTCCTTTTGGTGAGGCAAAACATACTAAAAGCTACATGATCACTGAGAGTAAACTTTACTGATGTGTTTATAATAATACTGAGTCCATAATATCCATAAAGATTTAGAGACAGTACTGGAATGTTCTCGGAATCGTCACATCCGTCATGTGGGAGTTCAGGAAGTTGTCCACTCAGTGCCAACTTTGGAGCTGATCCTTTCGTGTTATTTCCAGTTAAACCAGCCATCACTGATTTCTCGGAAGTGTCAGGAAATAAAAACCATGGGCGAGTCGAACCCGGCACCACTGTGTCTTCTGACCCGAGTTTGATTTTGTTTTGTCCCCCCCTCTACACATTAGCGGTATTTAGTGATTTGTTATGATGCTTTTCCGCAGTTTGCCGCTTCTGTGCCTGTGGTTTTGGAGCTCGCAGTCACTTTACCGAGTCCCTCTGAAGATGTTTAGCGGAAAGTTGGACTCGTCTGTTCTGCTGGAGCTCAGCGCCTTCAGGAGACACCAGAGCGCGTCTGGGAACGGCTTGTCTCTCGCTTCAGATCCTGCGGGAAATGTCAACTTCCTAAACATGGTGGATAATTTAGAAGGGGACGCTGGACGGGGTTATTACTTACAGATGGACATTGGGACCCCAGGACAGACGGTAAGACTTTCTTTCTTTCTTTCTTTCTTTCTTTCTTTCTTTCTTTCCATCCATATCTATCTATCTATCTATCTATCTATCTATCTATCTATCTATCTATCTATCTATCTATCTATCTATCTATCTATCTTTCTTTCTTTCTTTCTTTCTATCTATATCATTTCTTTCTTTCTTTCTTTCTTTCTTTCTTTCTTTCTTTCTTTCTTTCTTTCTTTCTTTCTTTCTTTCCATCCATATCTATCTATCTATCTATCTATCTATCTATCTATCTATCTATCTATCTATCTATCTATCTTTCTTTCTTTCTTTCTTTCTTTCTTTCTTTCTTTCTTTCTATCTATATCATTTCTTTCTTTCTTTCTTTCTTTCTTTCTTTCTTTCTTACTTTGTTTCTTTCTTTCTTTCTTTCTTTCCATCCATAGCTATCTATCTATCTATCTATCTATCTATCTATCTATCTATCTATCTATCTATCTATCTTTCTTTCTTTCTTTCTTTCTTTCTTTCTTTCTTTCTTTCTTTCTATCTATATCATTTCTTTCTTTCTTTCTTTCTTTCTTTCTTTCTTTCTTTCTTTCTTTCTTTCTTTCTTTCCATCCATATCTATCTATCTATCTATCTATCTATCTATCTATCTATCTATCTATCTATCTATCTATCTTTCTTTCTTTCTTTCTTTCTTTCTTTCTTTCTTTCTTTCTTTCTTTCTTTCTTTCTTTCTTTCTTTCTTTCTTTCCATCCATCCATCCATCCATCCATCCATCCATCCATCCATCCATCCATATCTATCTATCTATCTATCTATCTATCTATCTATCTATCTATCTATCTATCTATCTATCTATCTATCTATCTATCTATCTATCTATCATTTCTTTCTTTCTTTCTTGCTTTCTTTCTTGCTCTATCTATCTATCTATCTATCTATCTATCTATCTATCTATCTATCTATCTATCTATCTATCTATCTATCTATTTCTTTCTTTCTTGCTTTCTTGCTTTCTTTCTTGATCTATCTATCTATCTATCTATCTATCTATCTATCTATCTATCTATCTATCTATCTATCTATCAAAGCTAATGATAGCCTCTTTAACAGTGTAAATTCCTCACACTCCCTCAATACATTGTTTTTATTCACCACTGAACTTTCCCCTCTTTACTGGAGAGTTATATTATTCCAGAAATTTCCACCATCTAAACACATTAAGTTCAAACCGACATTCAGGTCCACATGCTTTTGAGTTCTAATTCATCCCAAAGGTGTTCTATCAGGTTGAGGTCAGGACTCTGTGAAGTTCCTCCACACCAAACTCCCTCATCCATGTCTTTATGGACCTTGCTTTGTGCACTGGTGTGCAGTCATGCTGGAACAGGAAGGGGTCATCCCCAAACTGTCCCCACAAAGTTGGTGGCATGAATTTGTCCAAAATGTCTTGGTATGAAGCTGAAGCACTAAGAGTTCCTTTCACTGGAACTAAGGGGCGGAGCCCAACCCCTGAAAAACAACACCTGAGTTCAATGATTTGGAGGGGTGTCCCAAAACTTTTGGCAATATAGAATATATGGCTAGTTATATATATTGATAATTTTTTGTTGTTTTGTTTGTTTGATTGTTTTCATTGCTTAAGGTCCAAATTACACACGGTGTATTTTAATGGTTGCCTCTGAAATCTGAAGTATTGTTAAAGTATAAAGAGACCTGTTTATGTTTTCTCAAATGCAATTTCTAGTTTATTTTAAACACACCGAGTAATCGGTTATTGTAAGATTTATTAGGTGACCGAATGTGTGAAATAACATGAAAGATATTTTATCAGTTGTTCGATGAAGCTCTCAGGTGAGTAACAAAAAATAAAAATAAATAAATATCTGACCAACCAGAGAGATTTCAGATGCCCTGGTTCTCTGAAGCCTCGTATAGACAGGATTTGAATAAGAATTACGAACATGGTTTTGTGGTATTGAGGCTAGCATGGTGCAGCATGTGATTTGAGAGAATATAATTGTCCCCCTTGGGTAACACAAGGCAGACCAAGACTTTCCTTCATATGTGTGTTGTGGGCCTGAAAGCTGGAGCTCACATGAGTTCACATGATTACCAGGCAGGCAGCTGACTGAGATTACGACCAAAGGGAGCAGCAAATGTTCACCAGGAATGGTTTATTCACCCAGCATCTCTCATTGCCTCAGTGTTATGTACTTTCTTCTAGATTATTACTTTTTAATAGAATAATGTGCTTTAACATCACCAAAGATTAAAAACACAGCATGAATATAATATATATATAGACAAAACATTTACTTTCTTTTCCTATGATATGGAAGTATTTCAATATAGTGATATCCTGTAAATTAACCAGCTTTTTTAGAAGAATTTTACATGATTTGTGAAGGATGATGCTGCCACCACCATGCTTCACCACAGGTACAGTGTTCTTCGGGTAAGGGAAAGGGCTTCAACAACACAAGACAATAAGAAAGATTGTTAACCCACGCAGAGAGTGACCAGTACTTGCCAGATATTTCTGCAGCTCTACAGACAAAGTTTTTGCAAAGTTTTATGTCCCGTTCCTTCTAATATAACTGCTAACTTTTGGACATGTGACGGGCATAACATTATGACCACCTGCCTAATATTGTGTTGGTCCCCCTTTTGCTGCCAATACAGCCCTGACCCATCCTGCACTGTGTATTCTGACACCTTTCCATTAGAACCAGCAATTTGAGCAACAGTAGCTCGTCTGTTGGATCGGATCACACGGGCCAGCCTTCGCTCCCCACATGCATCAGTGAGCCTTGTCCGCCCATGACCCTGTCACCGGTTCACCACTGTTCCTTCCTTGGACCACTTTTGATAGATACTGACCACTGCAGACCGGGAACACCTCCACAAGAGCTGCAGTTTTGGAGATGCTCTGATCCAGTGGTCTAGCCATCACAATTTGGCCCTTCGTCAAACTCGCCCAAATCCTTACGCTTGTCCATTTTTCCTGCTTCTAACACATCAACTCTGAGGACAAAATGTTCACTTGCTGTCTAATATATCCCACCCACTAACAGGTGCCATGATGAGGAGATCATCAGTCTCATTCACCTGTTGTCTTCTGAGTGGCCTTCACCTGTGTAAAATTTCTGTGTAAATTTCAACCCGGAAAAAGTGAGGAAGTTGATGATTATCGGACTAAATTTATGCTGTCATTATGGATTACTCTGAGTAGATTAATGGCAAAAAAAATACCAATTTAATAATAGATATATGTATCGTTCATTAAAAATACGGTTTTGCGTGAAAATATTATGATCTCCGACGAAAGCGAAAAATATCATGATTCCTACTTCATCAAGAATCGTGCAGATATAATATATAATAATTATACAAAACGAACATCTATCCAGAAACACTGCTGTTGGAAAGCGTATGCAGGTTTGTGGAAAGCAGGCTGAGTGCAAAGGGAAATGATTCACTGAATCATTTGAAAAGCCGTAAAGGATCTCTAGCACATTCTATTTTAAAAGATTTTAAGTAAAGGCTTATTTATCAGCCATAAGGTTGCTGTACGGTACATAACATAGTTATATATAAACTTGTTCTCTTTGTGACAGAGAGAGCAAAGTCATTCACTCTTCCTTTTCCTCGATTTCCCTCCACGTTATTCCTCAAGACCATGAGCTCAGGCTCCCATGTGATTTTTTTTTTTTTTACAGATCTTGTGATCTCCACGACACGTGAACGCAGTTCAACTAGATCATGATTTGATGATTGCTCCGTCTGTGCTGCTCTGTGTGAAATCTTCATTAACTTGAAGCTTCTCCTCTCGCTCCTCTCATCTCCTCCTCAGATGACTAAGCAGGCTGACCCCGAATGATGCGAGCGTTTAAAACCCAATCCAAGAACCTCAATGGATACATAATTAACGGTACTTATGTTAATTGACACCCGGCTTTTTAAACAAGGCACTAATTGTCGAATCTGTCGAGGTCCGCCGAGGCGGCGGCTGGAGTGGCTCACATCTGCTAATTGTTACAAACAGGTAGCAGATGCATGCACGGTGACAGAGAGCGCCTGCCAATTAGCCGAGGCATCTTGATGCGGGCCCGATTAGCCTAGCGTGCAAAAGCGCTGGAGTGGGAGGATGAAGAGGAGAGGATAGAGAGGGGGATCAGAGGAAGATTAGCTAGGCGAGGAATGGAGATAGCAGCCAAGAGAAGCGGGCTGTATTTGCAATTCCTGTTTACAAGTCCTGGAACGCTAAGCTAAGCATAGCTTTGATTGGACCTGCTTGTGTCCGGTCTAAATGCGAAATTAGGCTTTAAGTAGGCTGAAAGAGGTCACTGGCGTTCATATACAGTGGATTGCAAAACTATTAAAGCCCATATTCTACTTGTTTATTTTATTGCAAACTTGTGTTCTCCTGAACAGTGAATTTTTCAAAGTCAAAATCATATTATTGATCACGTTGGACAAAATGCCGCTCGCATAAGTATTTAACCTGCAGGATTCCAGATGAAAGACGTTGTCTTAAGGACACAGTTGACTTATAAGTGGCCTTGATCGATGAAATATTCAGAGAGCTCCCATTTTCTGGAACCTCTCTGGAACTTTCTGAAATGCTAGACTTTGGATTCGATGAGCATATTATGATCACGGTAAAAGTTTTTAGGTAATGTATCCAGCTGAGAGTATTCACTGAAGTAACAGTGAGACTTAAACATAAGCTGATCTTGGTTATTACAAATATGTAGGGAATTCATTTGGCACCATCCGCAAAATCGAAACCACTTTTTGCTTCCAAAAAAAATTGGAATTTGCGGCTGTTTTGGTGCTTCCCATGTTTTCCCAGCATTGAATTTCTTTGTCATGTTACGCTCCAGAGTACTGGTTAAAAGCTCCTCTTAAACTAGACACAGAGTACGTTAAGAATTTGTAGTGTTTCTTTAGTATTTTTTGTTTTTACCTAGCCTACTAGGGGCGATATTCAATACACAAATGTTTCTATCTTCGAAGTAAATGATGATATCAAGCCCATTTCTGCTCTCTGAGATGCCCCAAGTACTTGTTCATAATCATAAACTTCAACCACTGATAATTCAGTGTAAGGATATCCAACAGAAGGAAATGCATCTCACTCTGAGTCCCGACTCATTTTATATCAGACTTATGGCTGTATTTGGCTAAGCAGTGGTTTGGGTGGCTCGCCAATGTATTAGATTTCTCTAAAAGATGAAATAAGTAAGCTTGACCAGAGTTCTTGTGGAGAGAAGAATTTATTGAAGGTAGCAGTGTAGCGATGTTAGCTGGTCGGTCTTCAAAATATCTTAATCCAGTGATCTGTCTGTGAGACAGATCTTTATACAAGAATACAGAACTGTAAGGACCTCCTGTCCTCGATACACAAAACTGAATGTCCTTTGTGTGTGTTGTCTGGCCCACACCCATAACATAATCTTTCACGGCCATAAAACACTTTATCTGTTTATACTGATTGAAAATGTCTGACAAGTTGATTTGCATGTCACCGGTGTAATGGAACGCCTGTTGGAACGCAACAGGCGTTCCATTATCGCTTGGTGGTGGTTCCAAGGGGTGGCGGTGGTGGTTCTAAGGGGCGGTGGTGGCTCAAGTGGTTAAGGCTTTGGGTCGTTGACTGGAAGATTGGGGGTTCAAGCCCCAGCACTGCCAAGTTGCCACTGTTGGGCCCTTGAGCAAGGTCTTTAACCCTTTCTGTTCCAGGGGTGCTGTATCATGGCTGACCCTGCGCTCTGACCCCAACCTCCAAGGATGGGATATGCGAAGAAAGAATTTCACTGTGCTGTAATGTATATGTGACAAATAAGGGTTAAAAGGCTTCAGAACACACACATTTGCAGAGCAGAGCGTTTGTTAGGCACGAGTGCACAGAGATGGAAACCTGAGCCTCGTCCGTTTAAAGTTCAACCCGGAAAAGGTGGGAAATTAACCCGTACCGGATTAAAATTCCTCGATCGGCTGAAACGCGTATACATGCCAAAACAATGAGCTTTGAACTTTTCTAGATTCATCACTACTGTACATCTTAAACGCTTGGTTTCCTTTTACATACCAGTTTCAACTTCAAACTAAGGAAACCAATTAAAAAAAAAAACACACAAGCAAACAGCTGCAGGGTTATTAAAAAACTAATTTATGAAGAGAAGACAGTGTAGATAAACAAATGTTCTTCATTACGTCACCTCAGTCGCTTGAATAAAATCAGCATTTTTATTTTCCCTCTCCGTATGGTTTGATTGAGATAATAAGCCATTAAAATGAATGGCGGCGTTGAAGTGCTTAACTGATTTGAAATGGGACAATGGGAGATGTTGGCGGCATAGCGGAGCCCAGAGTCAGTAGGTTTATTATGATGGAGTTAACGATGAGGAATGTCTGTAATGGCCCCTCTGCCCACTCGGCAAGATGGCACTGCTCCGTTATCTCATTAGTTCTCCCTCGTTGAGCTGGTGCTCAGACAACATTATTCTGACTGCTGTGGCTTGCTCGCACGCGGCTGCCAAAACAGGAGCATATGTGTGTGTGTGTGTGTGTCTCTGTGTGTGTGTGTGTAGGGGGGGAGAGAGAGAGAGAGAGAGAGAGGGCTGTGCCAGCAGAGTCCCTGAATGGGATTTTCACAGTAGCTTGATGGTTAGTGTGTTGGAAAATTTGAGCTGGGTTTAGATCATTAGACTTGTGTTTGTGTGTGTGTGTGTGTGTGTGCCTGTTTTTGTATCTAGGTGTGGATCTAACGTCTCCACAGGGATAGGGATATCTGACCCTTCTGAATTTATGAGGGAAACAAGGAAAACTTTTTTATTTCTTCCCCCAATACTGCAACTTTTATTTCAAATATAAAAGTACCACAATGCATACAAGGTTGCTCATAAATGTAATGTCCTGATTATTGAGTTGTAAATACACTATATTGGCAAAAGTTTTGGGACACCTCTGCAAATAATTGAAATCAAGTGTTGTTTTTCAGGGGTTGGGCTCGGCCCCTTAGTTCCAGTAAAAGGAACTCTTCATGCTTCAGCTTCATACCAAGACAATTTCATCCTCCCAACTTTGTGGGAACAGTTTGGGGATGACCCCTTCCTGTTCCAACATGACTGTGCACCAGTGCACAAAGCAAAGTCTTGACCTCAACCCGATAGAACACCTTTGTGATGAATTACAGTGGAGACTGTGAGCCAGACCTTCTCGTCCAACATCAGTGCCTGACCTCACAAATGCTCTTCTAGAGGAATGGTCATAAACACCTTGTGGAAAGCCTTCCCGGAAGAGTTGAAGCTGTTCTAGCTGCAAAGGGGTGAGCCAACGCCATATTACATTCATGTGAAGGCTGTCGTCCCAAAACTTTTGGCAATATAGTGCATCACATGCGGCACTGTACATATTGCATACAATATTGAACCATTAGAGACATATTGCATGTTAAATAAATGACATACAAGTACTGTTACCCATGCATACACATGACTGATTCCCACACTTTTGAGTGATAGATCTTTTGTAAACATCCGGGTTCACTCTGAACTTTTCCTGACAGCTCAGCTAAGATAGGAATCTCTAGGCAGGAGTCGAGTCAGGAAATGATTCATTATATTCATTATAATGCTCACTTTTTGTTTTTGTGCTTTCAGCTGAATATCTTGGTGGACACTGGAAGCAGTAACTTCGCTGTAGCGGCTGCACCACATATCTACGTCACAGCATACTTCAACAGAGCTCTGTAAGATCATGACTCTACTCCTCAGCTTGTTGTTATCACGGTTATAAATCGTGCGTGAAACTGATACTGATACTCTTTCAGATATTCAAATATTCCTGGAACTACATTTCATTAAACCAGTGAGTGCCCCAGCATGAGTTTGACCATAAACACACGCTCTACTTTGGAGTTTGATAGTTGCACCAAATGATCTAACTAAAAACTTAAAGAACATACACTGAACAGGCATAACATTATGACCACCGACAGGTGAAGTGAATAACACTGATGATCTCCTCATCATGGCACCTGTTAGTGGGTGGGATATATTAGGCAGCAAGTGAACATTTTGTCCTCAAAGTTGATGTGTTAGAAGCAGGAAAAATGGACAAGCGTAAGGATTTGAGCGAGTTTGACGAAGGGCCAAATTGTGATGGCTAGACCACTGGATCAGAGCATCTCCAAAACTGCAGCTCTTGTGGAGGTGTTCCCGGTCTGCAGTGGTCAGTATCTATCAAAAGTGGTCCAAGGAAGGAACAGTGGAGACCCGGTGACAGGGTCACGGGCGGCCAAGGCTCATTGATGCATGTGTGGAGCAAAGGCTGGCCCGTGTGATCCGATCCAACAGACGTGCTACTGTTGCTCAAACTGCTGGTTAATGCTGGTTCTCATAGAAAGGTGTCAGAATACACAGTGCATGACGGGTCAGGGCTGTTTTGGCAGCAAAAGGGGGACCAACACAATATTAGGCAGGTGGTCATAATGTTATGCCTGGGAAGTAAACAGAACATACAGTTAGGGTGCTCTCATACCTTTCCCAAAACGGAAACGGAGGAAAATTCCTCGGCTGACGAGAAAAAGTAAACAAAGCTTGGTCAAGTGTGTGTAGAAATCACCTAAACGAGTTAAATAATTAACATGTATATAAACCACATATGTATCATATTTTATTTTTTATTCTTTCTTTTGATTTGTCAATAACAAATAATCCATATTTAACATCTATCCATATATAACAGAAGGCATTTGGTTCACTTTGTACCATGGGAACTCAGATTTAAAAAGAAAAATAAGACAAATCCAATGCAATTGTTTGAACTGTTTTCTCACTACAGCTGTGGTAGAATTTTTCTTTAAGCAGACTGAGAACACACTTCACTTGATCCACACACAGTCACATTGTTCTCACACACCAGCTGTACAAGCTGTAAATGTAAATGCACCCTCAGGCACATTTATGCTATGTTGATGGATATTTGTAAGAAATCAGCAGAAGCTCTAATCTGAAGCCTGTATAATCTGCTCCTCAGCTCCAGTACGTATAGAACAAGTGGCAAGTCTGTGTCAGTCAGGTACACTCAAGGTGACTGGCAGGGTGAGCTGGGCTCTGACCTTATAAAGATCCCTCATGGCCCCAACGGCACCATCTCGATCAACATCGCTGCTATCTTAACCTCAGATGGCTTCTTCCTCCCTGGCATCAACTGGCAGGGCATCCTGGGACTGGCCTACCCCTTACTAGCTCGGGTAAGGCAAATGACGGAAGTGTTGTTCTGTGGAAGTTTGATATGGATGTGGTGGTGTGTTTGTTTAAGCGCAGCCTGGTCTGTGAGATGACGTGGTAAAAACGAGCTGCTACAAGGCGTGGCTGATGTTTTAGTGTTAAATTACAGATTCATAACCTGCACCATTACAGACTTCGGCACAAGATGAGAAGACACGAGTTACTACTGCTGCTTGGTTGAAAGTCTATCATAATAAATAAATCCATTTGTGTCATTATATTTCCACTACATGCAGCAGATTTTGCTGAACGATAATTACACATAAATACACGTTGAATTGAATCAAATTGAATCAAAACACTCTTTGCTGTTCTTTCTCTCAGCCAGACCCATCTGTGGAGCCCTTCTTTGACTCTCTAGTGAAGCAGACTGGCATCCCAGATGTTTTCTCTCTCCAGATGTGCGGAGCGGGAATCTCCACCAGCCCCGCCACTAACCCAGCAGATGGGAGTTTGGTGAGTTTTAGCTGTTTTGCTCATCCATGCAAGTACATGCTTGCTGTATTTACACTGATCTGCAACAGCCGGTGCAGCTGCGAACAGCTGGCACCATTCCAAGCTAAGCCTGTAAAGAACTCTAATATCTAACATCGAAATGACCAACAGTGGACAAATTCACTCGCTCAGGACAAGCAGACTTCAATTCATATTTGCTTGGTCAAGTCGGATAAATGACTGGAAAATAATCTCCATACAGATGTAGGTAAAAGTCTTAATCTGATATGCAGCTACATGTAAACTCATTCCATATCCCTCCACCGGCTCAACTATATACGTCGAATGCGGCGTGATCCGCAGACAAAGGAACGTCTTTTCTTTTTTTTCTAGCCGTAGGTTATATTGATGTGACGGGATATCTTTGCAAAGGAGCATAAAATATATGCGTTAAAAGTCACCATATACAGACGTCTCCTTTCAAAAGTGCCCTAGCTAATTTTCTAATCTATCTATCTATCTATCTATCTATCTATCTATCTATCTATCTATCTATCTATCTATCTATCTATCTATCTATCTATCGGACTGGGTGACAAATTAGGGGTTCGTCAAATGTCTATGGAAGAGGTGGGGCTTTAACCCTTATTGAAGATAGTGACAGATTCTGGTGTCCTGACTGAGGGTGAGCTTTCATTCCACCACTGAGGGTCAGCTTTGTTGTGCCTGATGACATCGGCATTAAAAAGAGTCCTTTTTGAAGACCCCATCCTGGACGCACGTGATGAGCGAGCTAGTTTTTCTGTGTAGGTAAATGTTTAGCTGCTGAAATGCTTAATGGCAGATTCTTTAGTACATTTAGATAGGCTAGAGCTTTAATCTAGCTGCTAAGCCATACATGTTTTGGAATTTCGGGACAATCCCTTGATATAAGGCTGAAATCCACCCTGAATGACTTGAATCAGGGATCAGATCACCTTCCAAAACGAATACGATCCAAATATCACAGTGAACAAGCCGAGACTCTGCTGTAACTCAGAGTATCTGTGTCATATAGCTATAATGCATGCCGTTCGCCTGGAACACTGGATTTCGCATTAATTTGATGTTGCTGAAAAATGGTATGGTAGCTTTTTAGGAGCTAACAGTTTCACGGAAGATCAGGGGTTCGAGCCCCAGCACTGCCAAGCTGCCACTGTTGGGCAATTGAGCAAGGCCCTTAACCCTCTTTGCTCCAGTGGTGCTGTATCATAGCTGCCCCTGCGCTCTGACCCCGACTTTCCTCAGTTGCAATACGCGAAGAAAAGAATTCCACTGTGCTGTAATGTATGTGTGGCGATAATAAAGCCTTCTTCTTTAAATTCTGCATGCACTACACAGCTGATTTGCATTTGATGACCGCCAAAAAAATCCAGAAAAAGGTGTCCAAGCCAACTCCAGGCCAGAAATCCCTCACACCCGTTTCTCACTCTTTATTACTGATCTTGTTTGTCTTTAATTTATGGATTTTTCTTGGCTTGCTTTTTTGTGTCATATTATAATATTTAGATAATGGCATCACTATGAATTAAGAGTGTTTAATTCAATTTGTGTGTGTGTGTGTTATAAGCTATTTAAATTTGCCAGCGTAACCTGTGTATAAAAGCTGATAACAACCGTATGGTAACTTCTCACGATTTGGCTTATGATTTAAAGCTGAGGTTTTTATGAATTAGACTATTAATGCATAGATTTAAACACACCCAGAAACACAAGTAGGATACGAAGTTATGGGATTTGCATGAATACCACATTTCTGGTGTAAATGCTCCTACAAACAAATTAGAAAATAAATGTATTTGTATAGAAAACGAGGTCGACAGTGAGGGAGTGTTTAAACAAGAGAAATGGATGTATTTCATTTGTTCAGATTTCAGTGTGAGTAATTTAATAGCTATTCGTTTGAGAACTATTAAAACGTTACAGGTTTACATAAGACAAACATTGCAAAATTGTATAATTAAAAACAAGAGACAAGCTAAAATAATCTGGAGCCTCCTGAAGATCTGGCACCAAGATACTGTGCTGTTTCTAGCTATAAGTAGCTGCTTGGGCCCCAAGCCACCAGAGGTCCCCAGAGGCAACCTGCTGTCAAAAAAAAGGAATAAAACACAGGGATGTGTACGTATATACAGTGTTAAAATATTTTTTACTTAATTTTGTACATCAACCATTCCTCCTCCTCCTCCTCATCATGCCTTGTTTTCAAGTCAATAATGAACTCAGAAACTACACTGACCTACTAGTTCCTCAAGGTTGCTGTTGTAGAAAGGACATTATCAACATTTATATTATTTACTCACCCAAATGAGGATGAGGTTCCCTTCTGAGCCTGGTTCCTCTTGAGGTTTCTCCCTCATATCATCACAGGGAGTTTTTTTTCCTTGCCACTGTCACATTACGCTTGCTCATTAGGGATAAAATCGTAACTTAACTTTAAACTTTATCATTTTTAGACTTCTGTAAAGCTGCTTTGAGGCAATTGTTAAAAGCGCTACACAAATAATTGAAAACATTTCTTATACTGACCTTTTTTTTTTTTTTTTACGCTGACCAGAACAGCTGGCACAGCTGGCAGCATTCTGCACGATCCCAACCCGAAGCAGCGTAAGCAGAGCGTCTCCACGCCACACGATTCCTCCAGGCCAGGTTCAAACACTAATAAGCCATGAGTGGGTTGGATTTTATCACAAGGATCAAATTATCCTGCTGCCCGAAATCATATAAACTAAAAGCCCTCAAGGGCAGATGAGATTCACCAGCTGCATCTTAAAGAAACATGAGAGCTTGCCGAGTCCCCATGTGCCTTAGTGCAGCTCCACGACACACACACACACGCATACACACACACACACACACAGAGGAGAGTGCATCTCGTTAGTGAGTGGCTAATTAAGCTACAGAGGGCCTCCAGCTGAGCGCACGGTCTGTTAGCAATATGGAAGTGTTTAAAGTGGAGGCGGCTGTTTCACCTGTTGAGACGAGCAGATGGATGATATGAATCTGTGCTCTAGTTTGTTTCCCCTCCCACCTCGCCGAAATATCTCTCTATCTCTCTCTCGCTACGACGATCACGGAATATAGAACAAAAAGAACCTCTCGAGTCTCTCCTGTTTCGCCTTGATCCAATTTGCTTTTTAACTCTTCCATACCCGCAATTGTCCGTCTCGTCTCACCTGATCCTAACATTCCATACAAACGCAGCAATGAAATGGTTACCCCATGTGTCTAAATTATTCGTCACTCATTTAGCAAATGAAATGATCAGTCATGACATGCGCCGTTTCTTCATTTAATAGAAGTTTTCTGTGGACACCTGCATGACTGCATGAAAATCTCCAGCAGATTCACTTACACTGTGTTTTAATTTCCCCCTCTGGAGGGAAGAAACAGCTCCATATCGCTGATGCTCCCACCACCGTGCTTCACAGTGTTATTGTCTCTAAACATGAGCTGAATTACTGTTCTATTTTTGTGCATCACTCAGGTGGAGTTAATATGCTTACAATTCTCCATGAAACTGATGGATCCCACTGCTCTCTCCCACTGCTGTCTACCCGGCTTTTTCTCGTCCCTTCCGTATCATTAGTCTGGGAGCATGTCTGTGGACGATTCCTTGTGGTTCCATGAACATTCAGCATTTTCATCCACATAAATATTTGGACATCGGAAAAGTCTTACATAATGAATATGAGCTCCCTACTGCATTTTAGTGCATTACAGTATAGCGCAGTAGACAGTATGAAGCTTCCTGGTGGTCCAGCGGCAGGATCCCGTGCTCTCATTGCTGTGGCCCGGGTTCGATTCCCGGGTACCGAGCTAACCCAGCCACTGAAGAGTTAACTCTCGGTGCCAGGTCCCAAGCCCCGATTGCGTCAGGAAGGGTATCTGTGCCAAATCGTAACATGCTGACCAAATGATCCGCTGTGGTGACCCCTGAACAGGGAGCAGCTGAAAGAACAACATAGTGTACAGTATAGAGTTGAATAGTTATTGGGTTTAATTGGAAATATCTTGAGCTTGTGTTAATCATAGGCCTTATTTCAGGCATTCTGTGTTCGATACAGAACATTTTGTGGCTTCAGGTTTTCTAGGTATTTAACTCATATTTATTACTCCGGTGTTTATAATGTTTATAATTTACAAACACAATCTCCGGTGTCACCCAGATAAGGATGAGGTTCCCTTTGGTGTCTGGTTCCTCTCGAGGTTTCTTCCTCTTAACATCTAAGGTCGCCACAGTCGCCTCAGGCTTGCTCACTAGGGATGATTTTGCCTAACTTGGACTTTTGCACTGTGTTTCTTATGTTCTGTAAAGCTGCTTGGAGACAATGTCCATTGTTAAAAGCGCTATACAAATTAAATTGAATCGAATTATTTCATTCCGAATCCAGTCGTGTAGTAGACAGTATCGTGTTGAAGAGTTATTGGTTTTAATTAATATAAATAATACATGTATTTTTGTACTATGTAATAATTCAAAATGAAGAGAGTTAAAAATACATTATGGTCCTTCAACAGATCACAAAAACGCTGATGTTGATACCCGAGCTGTGCCTTTTATCACTTCCATGATTTGTTTTAAAAAGGGAATCTGTAAATAAGTCCTTTTTTATTGTCGTTTCTGTTCTCTCGCACGTTTAAGATCATGGGAGGACTCGAACCGACGTTGTACCGCGGCTCAATGTGGTATACACCCATCCTGCAAGAGTGGTACTATCAAGTTGAGGTCTTGAAACTGGAAGTTGCAGGCGAGAATCTAAACCTGGACTGCAGGGAGGTATCTCACTTTATTTACTTTTCACCATATATGCTGGGTTTCTTCTCTTTCTCCATGCAGCACAGCTGGGTTTGTTCTTGTTCCTGAACTAATCCAGCTATCCGTTTTGAAAGCATAAGGGGAAAAACCAGATTATGTGACCTTATAAAAACTTTCCTTGGAGATACTTCTGAAAGGATTGGCTAGGATTGTTTTCTCCAAGGCTACAGAGACAGAAAAAAAACAGACCCACTGTATTGAATTTCCTGTTAAGTTAATGTGAGAACTTTGTGTGTTTATGAAAGCCTGAAGGCTGCTTTTAGTCCTTGACTGACTTCTGTATGCATTTTGTTTTCAGTATAATTCAGATAAAGCCATCGTGGACAGCGGGACAACGTTACTGCGTCTCCCTGAGAAAGTGTTCGACGCCGTCGTGGAGGCCATCACGCAGTTGTCAATAGTACGGCCGTGGTTATTTATTTATCCTCGAGGTTTAGTCATTACTAGTGTTGGAACAGCTTTCTGTAAAATTGGTGTTGCTGCTTTAAAAGCCCGTGTGCTTCACACGTATAAAACACATCCTCTTCTGCTCCAGATCCAAGACTTCTCCTCCGGCTTCTTCTCTGGGACCAAGCTGGCTTGCTGGGTGAAAGGCGAGTCACCGTGGGGATTCTTCCCTAAAATCTCAATCTACCTCAGAGCAACCAACACTAGCCAGTCTTTTCGCCTCACGATTCTTCCACAGGTCAGAGTCATGCTGGCAGAATACAAAAAAATTCTCTTCTTATCATTTCTGCTGCTTCATAGTGTCAGCTTACAACTTTACATTTACGATGTTAAATACCGAATAACACTGCAGCAGGGCCTTTTTTGTTGATGTAATCATCTTTAGTCTTTATGAATTCTCAAAAAATCTCAAAAAAAATACTAGCACTACGTAGCAGTGTGAGCTAAATGAGGCTGAAATTGTCTGAATCAAAAGGATGTGGAATCAGCTTTTCTTGTGTTTTCAAACTTAATACTGAGTAGGTTACACATTTTGCTCACAGTTGAAGAAGTATTTGTGTCACGTATACAGTGATCAGGCATAACATTATGACCACCGACAGGTGGATTGAATAACACTGATGATCTCCTCATCGTGGCACCTGTTGGGATATATTAGGCAGGAAGTGTAAGGAAAATGGAAATTTATATATATTAGGAAAATGGGCAAGTGTAAGGATTTGGGCGAGTTTGACGAAGGGCCAAAATGTGATGGCTGGACCACTGGATCAGAGCATCTCCAAAACTGCAGCTCTTGTGGGGTGTTCCTGGTCTGCAGTGGTCAGTATCTATCAAAAGTGGTCCAAGGAAGGAACAGTGGTGAACAGGCGACAGGGTCGTGGGTGGTCAAAGCTCATTGATACACGTGGGGAGCGAAGGCTGGCCCGTGTGATCCGATCCAACAGAGGAGCTACTGTCGCTCAAATTGCTGAAGAGGTTAATGCTGGCTCTGATACACAGTGTATTGCAGTTTGTTGTGTTTTGGGAGCAAAAGGGGGACCCACACAATATTAGGCAGGTGGTCATAATGTTATGACTGATCGGTGTACATCACAGTACAGTGATTATTTTTCTCGAATCTCCGCTTGGTAGGAATTTTGGGGTTAGAGTACAGGGACAGCCATAATACAACGCCCCTGGAGCAGAGAGGAATAAAGGCCCAAAAGTACCGGGGCTTACCTTCTGATTAGTAACCAGAGCCTTAAGCATAGCCGTGGATATTTAAGAAGAATATAAAGCACTGATAAACAAAGGACACCATAATATGCTTATTTTATTTTCCATTTCTGCTGAAAATCCGGTAACGCTCTGTTAAATCAAATAAAGATTTGAACCTGCGTATCTAACAAAAATGTGTCTTCGGTGTAATCTCGTGGTCAGTAATGGTCAAATGCCATAAAAACCGAAACATCTCTAGGCAACAGTAGGTCACTGATTCTGTACTATGATGCTTCTAAACTCCACTGAAGTACATCCTCATCATTACTACTTAGTCAAGAACACATTTGTGCTGAGCTCTGCTAAAACTATGGGAAATCTAGCTTTTTCCAGAAGCCACGTAAGCTCAACTTGTTTGTTTTTATTGCACACCAGACGGCATGCGACTGAATGATCAAGATTAATCATTTACAGCTCCACCTTAAAGATTAACCGAACTAAATGGGCTGTGTGGTAGATGATTTAAAAGACGGCACTGCTGTGCCAAGCGCCGGCAGACCTGCGATCGTGGATAAGTGGAAGACTGAAAGAATCCTCTCATGTTTTAAACAGCAGTCTGTGAAGCGCCATATGCTCGCAAGCTTAAGTACCTCTGTAGCGCAGGAGGACTAAAAAAAAAAACAGTGATGTTTCCTCGCTGAACAGATGATGATGATGATGAATGATCATCATGATTAAACTGCACTAGAGACGAAATTGCACGAGATTAGGATTTGGATTATGAAGGCTGAAGAATTAAAGCAATAGCTGGGTCATCTTAATTTACTCCTTTAAAAGTAATTCACGCTAGAATAAAGAAATAATGAAAGATATTATGTCTTTGTGTATAACAGTCCCGAGATAAAGCGCTGGTGGTTTTGCACACTTGCTTGTTTGTTCCTGGCTTCCCCACAGCGCTGGTCTGCTTTCAGACACTTGATTCTACTGAACCCCACTGCAACCCCGGCTCTCATCTTGCGTCATCACAATCGTGCATGAAGAACACAACGTGACTCACAGTATTTTCATATTATTTTGGCTCTATTAAGTGCAGTAAGGCATCTCACATCACACAGTCCCACGACGTTCCCCTGTCACTCGTGCTACATGTATTTTGAGGATGATGTCATCAGCTAAAACACACACAGGTTACTTTACTTCCTGAGCAAGTGCGGACTCGGAAGTACAGGAATCATGGATCAGTTCCAAGTGCAACTCGCACCACAGTCTACGGTGATCTTCTCTGTCCAAATATCAACTTTCACAGGACTTTTCACGTGAACTGTGATCCGATTCAGACTAAACTGCCAGAGTGACAACTTCCTTTTGCCCATTGTGAACAAAAGCATGTCCAGAAAGCTCTCACTAAAGCCTTATTCATGTAGTCCTAGCTTATAACCTTTTTTGTCTAACATTGTCACCAGTATGTCATAATGTGCTTTATGAATATTGAGGTTTAATTATCATTGTCTGTCCTCAGCTCTACATCCAGCTGGTCGCAGACATTGATGGCACACTCGACTGCTTCCGATTCGGCATCTCCTCCTCCACCAATGGGCTGGTGATTGGCGCAACCGTCATGGAAGGCTTCTATGTGGCTTTCGACCGCGCCCACAAGCAAGTCGGCTTCGCCGTGAGCACCTGCGCAGGTCAGGACGTTCAGTTCCATTAATCTTACGTTTTAGGTACTAAAACGTGATCTCTGATCCATGTGAGTAGCGAAGGCTGGCCCGTGTGATCCGATCCAACAGGCGAGCTACTGTTGTTCAAATTGCTGAAGAAGTTAATGCTGGTTCTGATAGAAAGGTGTCAGAATACACAGTGCAGGACGGGTCAGGGCCAGGTTTTGGTGACAAAAGGGGGACCAACACAATATTAAGCAGGTGGTCATAATGTTATGCCTGGACAGTGTATTTACAATAGCATTAACATCATTTTCTGATAGTGTCTGATGATTCGTTCAATGTCATGAAAAAGATCTGAGTAAAAATAGCAGGAATAGTCAACAGATATTTAGTAATACGGACCTTGAAAAATGCGCGAGTGTAATTCAATGGATTGTTATTTTATGTCTTCTGTAAACGCACACTGCATCGCTCTCTGCAGGTATTTCTTGAGATAATGTGTACATAAATTCAGTGCGCCCATTTAAATATTACTCACTTAGCAGTTGTGAGATATAAAGTCCCAATTACAGAGCTGCAAACGCTCATGCGTTTAATGCCGTAACAAACAAATAGCCTGGAAGATGAGCTTCCTGTTTCAGGCACCTGAGCTTTTTGTCCACTCCTGAATAAACACTAATGTAAACATATTCCTAATTCTGTTAATTTAGACAATTCATCCAGAGTTGTCCATCCATCCATCCATCGTCTATACCCGCTTATTTCTAATTAGGATCACGGGGGTCTGCTGGAGCCTATCCCAGCGCACATAGGGCGAAAGGCAGGGGTCCGGGGTTGTCCTGGCTCCTTATACTGGAGAGAAATGCAGCAGAACCTGCAACAAATCCTGCACAAACAGGACAGCTAACAGTACTATTCTTTACAAGAAAAAAAATGTAAAGGGTGTAAATGGCCAACACGTATGAAATGTTTCTAACTTTCTTTTTCACCCTCCTCCAGAAAGTAACGGCGTTCCCGTGGCAGAGATAACCGGCCCCTTCCTAGCTGAGGGTGTGGCGTCAGGCTGTGTGGGCAGCCTTGGATTTCAGGAGCCTTTAATGTGGGTGGTGGCCTACTCTCTGATGGCGCTGTGTGCCCTGGTACTGCTCATCCTCCTGGTTCTGATCGTTTTGCCGTGCCGGCGGCGGCGACGGGACGGAGAGATCACAGACGAGTCCTCGCTAGTACGCAATCGCATCAAATGATGCTGCGCCTAAAACTCAGCCCGAAAAATTGGACTGGTCAGGCCTCGGGCTGGGGACATACACGAGGGATATTTTCCCTCTGACTGAAATCAGGTTCCTGTTTGTTTATTAGAAGACTCCTAAGAGGTTAAACCTCGACTACTACTGAAATGGGTTTCTGGATTTTTTTCACCAAACTGTTGTTTTTCTGTGTTATTATTTTATACATGTATGAAAGGTAACATCATTTGCCACTAATATGTTCGTTAGGTTAGGAGTGTAGGTGAGTTATGAATAGGTTGAAGCATAGGAGAGCAGAAAAGTGGCGCTTGTAGCGTCGCCGCATCACAGCTCCATGATCCACGGTTCGATCACGAGGTCGCCTTACTGTTTAACATTTCCGTATGGGTTTCCTTTAACTTCCCCAAAATAAAAAAACATGCCAGTAGGTGGATTAAAGACTAAATTGCACCAAGAAGTCAATGAGTGAGTGCCTGGTGTCCTGTACATGGTGTAACCCCTCCCACCTCACATCAGTGTTCCCGGGATAGGCTCCGGATCCACTGCGACTCCGACCAGGATATAAAGAGCTTAAGGAACGAGACATAGGACGTCACAATGAAGGAAATGATGTGTGAAAATTGTGTTCTAAAGGAAGCTGATTCATCTCCGTTTTAAATAACGACTATTTAAAATAATTATTCGTTCATTTTTAGTTGACTGTAAACTATAATACACAATAAAAAATACATAGTTTTTCATCATGAATCAGAAATGACTGAAGGTTGCAAATGATGTACAACTAAGTGGAACTGAATCCAAGACGAACTGATGCCAAAGCAGCCGACGTGAAGGTTTAGTTACTATTTCAATCCATCCGTGAGACGTTACTGTATGTTAATGATGATGTTCCTGAGATGAAATATGTTTATCATCTTCTGTACAATACATTACACCAAGCTCAACATGAATGATTTAAAACGACTATTACTACTATTGAGTACTTGATTGTCTGATGATGAAACATCATATACTGTGTAAATATGACACACAAACACTGTACAGTGCCAAATGAGAAGAATTTCATATAGAATCATATCTTTATGAATGGGTTTTTTTCCACCTACTCAAAATGTTAATTAAATATTGAATAAGAAGAAGTACATGGTGTTAATGCTTCATACCCTTGCTCAGATTGTTTTTTACCAGTGACATGTTTTTCTTACAGGGCTTCTCTGAGTCCCAGCTGCAATAATAATAATAATAATAATAATAATAATAATAATAAGTAAAATAGTTTCTTTAGCAGTTCTTTGAATGGTTGATGGTTGAGGTAGGGATGCACCTTTGTACAAGTACGATAAAAATTTTCTTTTTTTGGGGGGGGGGGGTAAAATTGGTATTTAAGCAGTCTTTAACAATAGCTGTGTGAGTCCCTCATGCTGAGTTTTATATCGTGGTTAAACTGTGTCCTTAATAGAGAGTGTGAGGACGGCCACCCTGAGTGTGCAGAGCAGTAGCCGTGAGCTACGTGCACAAGGTGCTGTGACTCGAACCCCTGACTTACAACAGGGGATGGTGGTGAGTTAGTGGAAAGCAAGCACTCGGTGCTCGCAGGAGTGAGGTATACATGAGTGGATGGTACACCTTTGGACTGCAGTCGATACAAAACCTTTAGCACCATCAGTGAACAGACTTCATGTTAAAGCTAGAATGATTATATTATTGTACCTTTTGACCATATAGTACAAAGTTGTTATAAGTGAGGATGAAGGGGTGCGAGGAATGAGGGTTAGTGCATTAGATCAGAGTTCAGAAGGAAGGAAGCTATTCCTGATCCAGCTGGTGTGACAGTACCCAGATAGCAAAATAGATCTGGCCCACATACTACAAAGGATGACGGCCCTTTGGTGGTCCATGTCTGGTTTGCCAGAGGTGGGCCAGCACAGGGCCAGCACTGTGCCACACCACATAAACCAAACCATAACCGGGCCACATCTGGCATGCCATCATATAAACAGTGTCATCACTGCCAGACCTGGTCCGCATCTGGTTCACATACCACTTGCCATGCCAGAAGTCAGCCAGCAGTGCCGGCTCAATGCCAGATCTGGCCCAGACCCGTCTGCTACGTAGATACCTGCTCCTGTAGTGCTTCCCTGAAGGGAGGTGATGATTAGGATGAGAGGGGTCCTTGATGATGCGTCTCACGCCTCTGTAGGCAGTGTTTACTGTGGACTTGAGCTGGCCCCTGATGAGATAAGACTCTGGATCCTCTCAAGGTTTTTTTAGTTTCTTCCTAATATCATCTTAAAGAGGTTTACCTTGCCACCGTCACCTTGCTCTTTAGGGATACATTTACACATTTAAAATTAATATCCCGAATTTGTGTAAAGATGCTTTGTGACAATGTCCAGTGTTAAAAGCACCATGCAACTAAAATCGTTTATCTGCCTCACAAATATCCTTGTGTAGGTGCAAATTACATTTCTAATGACTACGCTCCCTGATACTGCACACAGGATGGTCGTCCTCATGCTCTTTATTACACACACTGTTTAATCCCAAAGAAAATATCTTAGCATAATTTATTCACAGAGCTCAGTCTGCTTTGTTTTGGAAAATAGAGGACAAGTAAACAAGCACGTTTACTTAGCAGACGGATATGAGATGTGATTACAAGACGTCCTTAATTCTTACTTTCATAAAAATGTTTCTAAATGAAACCTTGTCTTAAAGGGAAACCCTTTGTTTCAGGTCTCTAGAAAGATTTTTATTGCCATTCTGGTACCAGGTTTCACTGCTGGTGTAAAAACACAGCCAGATGAAGAATACATCAAAAACAATACATTATTATTAAGAAGTGAGCTAGAAGGATTTTGCACAATTTTAAATCAGGAAAGATTATTCACTCAGCCAGATGATGGGAGAATGTGAATTAATGGCCTTTTAAGGAAAGTGGGTGGAGCTGAGCAGCTCTGTTGTGGCTGGAGGCAAGAGTTAATTTCCTTCTGAAACCAGTAGTAAATATTTGTTTGTTAGTGGGTGGGATATATTAGGCAGCAAGTGAACATTTTGTCCTCAAAGTTGATGTGTTAAAAGCAGGAAAAATGGACAAGCGTAAGGATTTGAGAGAGTTTGACGAAGGGCCAAATTGTGATGGCTAGACCACTGGATCAGAGCATCTCCAAAACTGCAGCTCTTGTGGGGTGCAGTGGTCAGTATCTATCAAAAGAATCATTCAAGTCCTGTAAATATCCTTTACGTCCTCACAACTTAGAGGATCTGCTGCAAACATCTTGGTGTCAGATACCAAAGCACACCTTCAGGGGTCTAGTGGAGTCCATATGCCTTGATGGGTCAGGGCTGTTTTGGCAGAAAAAGGGGGACCAACACCAATATTAGGCAGGTGGTCATAATGTTATGCCTGATCAGTGCAAGTAAGCTTCACAGAAAAACAAATTCAGTCAGCTGTACAGACATGTGAGTCTAATAGACTGGACATGCACACTAATAATAAAAAAGACCATTAACACCAAAGATGATGTTAAAAAACGAACGAACTAAGAAATAAAAATCAGTGTCTTTGATACACCGGTTTATACACAGCGCATTTATGCTTGTTGTGGAGCCACCTGCTGGTGTGTAGAGGGAATCACACATGGCCTCAACATTCAGGTTGACATAATAATAATAATAATAATAATAATAATAATAATAATAATAATAATAATAATAATAATAATAAAAATGGAGATTTCCTAACCAGTATGTATAAAAAGAAACAAATCTTGTGAATTATTAACTGTTTCAGTTCAGAAATAATTTGTTCACAGATAATTAACACATACTTAGGGTGTGTTACTCTTTCAGTAATTAACACTTTAATTAAGCATGTGGGTCAGTCTTGCGGCTGCGCCATCACTGATTTAAAAACCAAGCTTTCAAGGCTTTAGTACTTGAATAAATCCTTTCTTTTTTAACTACATGGCATAATTTTGTCCAAATACACATCTTTATATAAGTGGCAGGGGGGCAGTGGCTTAGTAGCTAGCATATTTGCCTCACCCCAGCAGGGTTGGGGGTTTGATTCCTGCCTCTGTTCAGTGGGTTTACCTTTCCAGTCCAAAGATGTGTTGTAGTTTGATTGACATCTCTAAATTGTCTGTATTGTGTTAAAGTGTGTGATTGTGCCCTGTGATGGGTTGGCACCCTGTACAGCGTGTCCCTTGCCTTGTGCTCTGTCTCTCCGGTGGACTGTATGTATGACACTCGCATGCTCAGTGTGAGAGGAAAAACATACGTCATGCTTCCTAAAAGTTAATGATGATGCTATATGGCTAAACAAATTTTGTTGATACCTGACCATCACAATCATATACAGTATAAGCCTTCTCCATGATTTCTGTATGCTGTATTTCTCTTCACTGGAAACTTGTTCCAGCATGAACATGTTCCAAGCCCCTGTGCACAAAGCACGCCCCATGAAGATATGATTTGCCAAAGTTTAGAGTTTCCAGCACAGACCCATGACCTCAATCCCACCGAACACCTTTGGGATGAACTGGAACACTGAATGCACCCCCAGAACTCCTGCCTGACCTCACTAATGCTTTTATAGCTGAATGAACACAAATCTCCAAAGTCTAGTGGAAAGCCTTCCCAGAAGAGTGGAGGTTATTATAACAGCACAGACAGGACTAAAGCTGGTTCAACAAGTTGGTCATGTGTCTACAAACTTTTGGCCATAGAGTGTACCTACAACCAGTGAAAGGACAAGGAAGACTTCATTTGATATACACTATATTGCCAAAAGTTTTGGGACACCCCTCCAAATCATTGAACACAGGTGTTGTTTTTCAGGGGTTGGGCTCCGCCCCTTAGTTCCAGTGAAAGGAACTCTTAGTGCTTCAGCTTCATACCAAGACATTTTGGACAAATTCATGCTCCCAGCTTTGTGGGAACAGTTTGGGGATGACCGCTTCCTGTTCCAACATGACTGCACACCAGTGCACAAAGCAAGGTCCATAAAGACATGGATGAGGGAGTTTGGTGTGGAGGAACTTGACTGGCCTGCACAGAGCAAAGACTGTGAGCCATTCCAAAATTGAGACATGTGCTTTTACATGCACATGAAATTAATACGGCATCGTATCGCCCTTTGCAGCTATAACAGCTTCAACTCTTCTGGGAAGGCTTTCCGCAAGATTTAGGAGTGTGTTTATGGGAATTTTTGACCATTCCTCAAAAAGCGCATTTGTGAGGTCAGGCACTGATGTTGCACAAGAAGGCCTGACTCACAGCTGTCCACTCTAATTCATCCCAAAGGTGTTCTATCACGTTTGAACAGGAAGGGGTCATCCCCAAACTGTCCCCACAAAGTTGGGAGCATGAAATTGTCCAAAATGTCTTGGTATGAAGCTGAAGCATTAAGAGTTCCTTTCACTGGAACTAAGGGGCCGAGCCCAACCCCTGAAAAACAACACCTGAGTTCAATGATTTAATAAAGTATATAAAAATAAAAAAATGTAAACTTTTGAACTGATTCTTTTATGCAGATTCTGTTATTTGATATAGCTTAATCAGGGCCAGAACTAAATAAATCACATTTTGCAGATTCTTCAAGGCGTATATAAACTTGTGACCCACTCTAATTGTACTCTTAAAGCAAGCATGTAACCGATTTAATTCCAAGAAATTACTGTGAAACTCTGGGTGGATCGAGTACTCATGAAGCCCTGATCAATCCGATGAAGCAGCTTTCATCATTTTCTTACAACAAATTATTAATATATAACAATTATATAGACCTTTATATAAAAAGAACAATCAAAAATATTCTTTATTTTTACGCTCGGATGGAGGAACAAGGGAAAGGATGACCACATGAACATTGACCAAAGGTAGAACTACAGCCTATTCAGTTTATATAGAGCAGAGTGCAAAAAATTTGCATCCCCCATGTGAAAAGAAGCGTAGAGGAAAATAAGATGTAGAGGCTGAAGCGAGGTGGGCAGATTAGAGGGTATTTATATCATGTTCTGAAATGGAGATGGACTATTTTTATGATTCAATATAGACTGAATTTCATGTTCTCGTAATAATCATAGAATAATAGTGAAACCAGGCACAGTAAATGTTGTGATTCCATTAAAGGGTGTACAAACTTTTGCACTCAGCTGTACATACAAGTGCATAGAAGAGATACAGTACATGTGGAACTTCTGCTCATTTCACAAAGCTGTTATTTGTGTGCATGAGAGTGAAGTCCAGATATAAGATAATGAAACACAACTCAAGAGCAGAGGTGTGTGTGTGTTTCATTTCACACCCATGCTTGCCACCCGGGGAAGAGGCGGCTCAGGTTTTTGGGATCCATGGCCTGCTGGATGAGGAGGTTGACTTGTCCGCCGACGCTGAGCACTGTTCCCTCCTCCACACCTTTGAGTTTCTCCTGCAGCCGCAGCAGCACACGCTCCGCCACCTTGTTGAAGGTCTGGCTGTCGCTGCTGAGACACAAAACAGACAATCTTGACGTATTACAACTGCTCTGTAAGGCAAGATTTATTAATATCATGATGAAGAAATCTGTTGTATAGTCTAGGTGTTAAACCTGGGTTTGCGGTGGGTTTCGGGTTCGTCTCCTGCAGGTGTGGGGTTGAGGGTGGCGTTTAGCTCGGCCTGCTCGTCCTGCTGCTGCAGATAGAAGGCTTTGAGTGGGTTCATCGTCCAGTCGAACAAAGGGTCATACAGCAACACCTGCAAATCAAACACACACACACATTAGGGCTGAACTATGGTTCGAGATTCTGTCGATGACCGGACAGCTCCTCCTCCTCACCTCCACTATGGTCAAAAGAACCTCCTGAGAACTCCTCATGACCTCCATGGTCTTCTCACAGCACCTAGCAGAAAGCAGAGAGATAATAGTTACATGCCTGATAACATGACAGATTGTTTTTCACGTGAAATAATGGTATGGTGACCATCACTATCCCCGTGTTCACCTCCTGGATACACAGCAGGTTTGAGCCATCCACATTCTCAGAAACACAAATTCTTCACCCATTACATTCCACAACACATAAAACTGTAATAAATTCTTCATCAGTACACCACAAAGGTATTTATACACACTTTTACACCGATCAGGCATAACATTATGACCCCTGACAGGTGAAGTGAATAACACTGATGATCTCCTCATCATGGCACCTGTTAGTGGGTGGGATATATTAGGCAGCAAGTGAACATTTTGTCCTCAAAGTCGATGTGTTAGAAGCAGGAAAAATGGACAAGTGTAAAGATTTGAGCGAGATTGACGAAGGGCCAAATTTTGATGGCTAGACCACTGGATCAGCGCATCTCCAAAACTGCAGCTCTTGTGGGGTGTTCCCGGTCTGCAGTGGTCAGTATCTATCAAAAGTGGTCCAAGGAAGGAACAGTGGTGAACCGGAGACAGGGTCATGGGTGGCCAAAGGCTCATTGATGAACATGAGGAGCGAAGGCTGGCCCAAGAAAATTTTGAAAAAAAAAAAAAGATTATTGCAGAGTTTGCTTGGCTTGACTGCCTTACAAGATTGAGGACTGTATTTTGGACCCTTCAGAACATATGTGCCTTATATCTTTGGCTTCATAAATATGAACATGAATATGGGATTCAAATCTGGACACTGCATTTGTGGCATTTAACCATTTAAATGATGGTTATGGTCTTGCTGGAGGCAGAGGCAGTCTGGTTTTGGGTAACGATTTCATGGTTAGAAGAATTCACGACAACGCTGTTATCACTTCAAATCAGCCCAATAATCCAGTACCATATTTTCCACTGCATATGAAACACTCATTTGACCGTTACAGGGTCATGAAGTCTTTTTCATTTGTTCTTCAAGCTGCATCCCATGGAGGTGGCATCGAAATAAAAATGAAAAAAAAACTGACCTTCGGAAGACTCCCTCTACACCGGTGATGCCCATGCCATCCACAATGTCTCTGGACAGCCTAAAGGGCACAGTCTCTGGAGTGGGCAAGATCTTCCCTTGCTCAAAGGCAACGCCTGTCAAACGAAACACGGCACGTTAAAGCTGAAACTGAATGACTGACAAAACGGGAAGACATTTTAATTTTTTCCCTCCACACTCACCCAGGTCTATGTGGACCAGTTCTGCCGTCTGCTCGTCTATCAGAATGTTCTGGATGTGTCGATCACCCAACCCAACGATGTAGCCCACTGTCAGAGGAACCGCCAGTAAGAATGAATAAACAAACATGTAAACAAACAAACAGGGTTTTAAAGTGGTCATTGATGAACATGGTGACCAAAGGCTGGCCCGTGTGATCCGATCTAACAGACGAGCTACTGTTGCTCAAATTGCTGAAGAAGTAAATGCTGGTTCTGATAGAAAGGTGTCAGAATACACAGTGCAGGACGGGTCAGGGCTGTTTTGGTAGCACCAACACAATATCAGGCAGGTGGTCATAATGTTATGCCTGGTTGGTGTATATCCAGGATTAATTACACTACTGTTCAAAAGTTTGGGATCGATTTCCTTTATTAATCTACAGTATATTATCATTAATATCCAGATAGCTTTAAATGTGACACAAGATTTATTACATTTTTAAAAAAAATCAGTTATCAGTAGAATACATGGGAATTAACTGAACTACGAATAAGAAGACTAATCAATCAATCAATTTACTTATTTATTTAAAAGGTGACCACAGTTTGTCCAAACTCTAGTGTCAATACCTATAGAGGAAGTAGCCACACTGCGCGTGTACGCCAGCCTTTTCTCCATCCACACAGCGGGATCCAGGAATCTCTCCATGCAGAAGTACCGGAAAACGGGACGAAAGTTCTGACACACCTCCATGTACGCCTGCAGCTTCCGGTCAGATTCCATCTTCTGAGCATCCTATATAACAATCATATAAATTCTCGCGGTTAAACACCATTTCTTTTAAAGCAGTGAAGATCAGAAGAGCACGAAAGCACCGCTCGATAACCGTAAGATCACAGAAATGTTCTGCTTGGAATGAGCTTCCTGAAAAAAAGCTGGGAACATTGGTGTTAATTAGAGGCAGCTATTTTACTGTTCAAGTACATTTCCATTGATTTCATGTAATTAATGATGCTTTTAGATGATGCTTTCATACAAAGCGACTTACAAATGAGGAAAAACAAGCAAAGTGATATGTCAAGATTTTTAATTGAGTGCTAGAGGAGCAAATCTAAGAGCTTAAACAAGTCTCGAATTTATTTAATGTATTTATGACAAGTTAGAAGTTCATGGTGAAGCTGTTTTTGTTGTTGGTGGAAATGAGTGACAGATTCTGCTGTCTGCAGTGAGGTTGGAAGTTCATTCCATTCAAGTAGGAAATAAAATCTGTCCTGTCGTCCAGTTCTTTCCTCAGACAGATCTGATGTGTGAGTGTGGAAGTGGAAATAAACCCAACTGTACATTCATCTTATCTTTGAGCTTGTTTGTTGCAAAATATCAATTAGTTATGATTGAAGCATTGTCATGTACCATCATTTTCTTTCGACAGACTATGTTGTTCCAGTCCTGAGGCCGAAAACGTTTGTGTGCTCCGTTCTGAGAGTCCACCAGAAACTCTCCTATGGGGACCGTACCTGAGCACCACTCCAGAACACCGCTCCTCTGAGAGAAAGGTACCACCTGATGCACAAAACAACACAACACAACGTCACAAGTCTTTCAGCATGGAATGTACACATTCCATTTACTCAGACACCAATCAGGCATAACATTATGCCTAATATTGTGTTGGCCCCGCCTTTTGCTGCCAAAACATCAATGCATGGACTCCACTAGATGCCTGAAGGTGTGCTGTGGTATCTGGCACCAAGATGTTAGCAGCAGATCCTTTAACTTGCAAGGTTGGGCAACTTACAGAACGTAAAAGACTTACAGGACACGTTTGATAGATACCAAATACCAGACCACTGCAGACCGGGAACACCTCCACAAGAGCTGCAGTTATGGAGATGCTCTGATCCAGTGGTCCAGCCATCACAATTTGGCCCTTGTTAAATTCGTTCAAATCCTTACACTTGGCCATTTTTCCTGCTTCTAACACATCAACTTTGAGGACAAAATGTTCACTTGCTGCCTCATATATCCCACCCACTAACAGGTGCCATGATGAGATCATCAGTCTTATTCACTTCACCTGTCAGGGGTCATAATGTTACGCCTGATACAGTAACATAGCTGGCATTTTAATGTGGTATAAAAGGAAGACATTTCTAAACTAATATACACAATTACCTTAAAGTATAAAATGGGTTGAGATGCTTTTATTTGATATATTTTTTTAATTTATTTAAATTTATTTTATTTTTTTATACTAGAGTTCATTTTATGCAAGGCGAGAAAAATTAAAAGCAGCAGTGAAGAAGCCATTTTATTTTATTTATTTATTTATTTGAGGATAGACCTTGTAGCGGCGAATGTTGAGCTTCCTCCTGCGTGTGTCAGCGTTGCGCTGCAGCAAAGTGGAGCACATCTGAAACACCTGCTGCATCACTGCATCCTGCCTCAGATCATCCTGCCCCTGTACAGAAGAAGAAGAAGAAGAAGAAGAAGAAGAAGAAGAAGAAGAAGAAGAATTAAACAGAATAAGAAAAAACAAAAATCATTTTTTTAGAAAATTACATAAAGAATTAAAAAAAATTAGATAAAAGGAAAAAAAATAAAGGTAAATGATATAGAAGAAAGAATAATAAGAAGAAAAGATTATCAAGAAGGAATAAAAAAAGAATAAAAATTTGATGAAGAAAGAAAGAAAGAAAGAAAGAAAGAAAGAAAGGATTTGAAGAAAAAAGAAATTAAAAATAGTAGAAACAATGATAGAAGAGAAAGAAGAAAAAATGAAAGAAAAGAAGAAAAAATGAAAGAAAAGAATCAAGAAGGCATATAAAAAAATAAAAATTAAATGAAGAAAGAAAGAAAGAAAGAAAGAAAGAAAGAAAGAAAGAAAGAAAGAAAGAAAGAAAATCAGAACAAAAACAGTAAATGAATTTGAGGAAAGGAATAAAAAAAAGAAAGAATTTAATGAAGTTTAAAGAAACATAATTAAGTTGTGTATATTAAACTAAAAGAATAAGAAGAGTTATGTTGATGAACACTAAAAAAAACTGATGTCCAAAAACTCGTCTTTAATTCTTGATATTTATTATTTATCATTTATTTACTATTTATCATACCAGGCGAAATGGTATAAAAAACTCCTCTGCTGTAAGTGTGCACTAATCAGGTCGATGTTTATCTCTTAATCTTCAACAAATTCAACCCAATCATCTTCATTCCACACTAAAGTGTTCGAGTGAGTGTTCAGCATTCTCACCTTCACCAACTGTCTCCTCCTCTGACCGTCCGATCCCATGCAGTCCAGGATCTTGGGCAGGTTGACGCCTCCAGCCAGGTGGAAGTGAGGTTCAAACCCCCTGACGGTCACCAGATCCTCATACTTCCCTGATGGATCGACCTGTGTGAAAGCACACGAACACACAATACACACACCAAGCATCATTAACAACAGATTCTCTGTAGCACTCGGTAGCTTAGTCGTTAGGACGTTAGACTATGGCTCAGAAGATCAAATCCTACTACTGTGGGGTCCAAGACCCTTATCCTTAAACCGCTGGATACATGAGATAAATCCAAGTATCTCTGAATAAGGACGTCTGGCAAATGCTATAAATGTTTTTATATTTGTGTTATAAACTCCTGCGACATTATATTCTGATTAATAATCAAATGCATCTGAATACAAAATCTTTCCATTAAATACATACTGATGGAATTTCAAAGCCTTCTGAAAGCCCTAGTGTGGGAAGAAGATACCTCTTCAGGTACACTAAATGGACAAAAGTATAGGGACGTTATTGTATTTGTATAGAATATATAGATTTGCTTTAACGACAATGACATGACAATATCCCTGTGCACAAAGCATGCTCCATGAAGGCACGGTTTGAGAAGGATGAGATCTTGTGAAGAACATCTTCCAGATGAGGGTGAATAAGCACAGATCTCTACAATCATGCTAATCTAAAGAAAAGCCTTCGCAGAAGAGTGAAGGTTGTTAGAACAAGTCACTATATTAATGCTCATGGGTTACGATGATGAGGAGGTTTAATGGTCAGGGGGCCACGTACAGCGAATACGAATTTAATTCGAGTTCTTTGTTGCATTGTGAAACAAATTTTTCTATAAGAAATAATATAAATCCGTTCTAGCCACCCAAAAATATGACCAATACGAAGCGTATGTAAACTGTACAAGTCTGCTTACAAAGAACTGACCCAAGCCCAACATTCCATGTCAAAGCTCCTCACAGGAAGTCGTGCCACCAAGCTTGGGCTAAAAATAGAGCAGATCACCCACGCCACCAATCTGTTAACAAAAAAATTGTCTGAAAATTCACCTAGCATTTCAGCGCATGCTGACGGTCAACGTTGGTGTCGTGGGTTCGTTCGTATGCCGATGCAAATTTCAATTCATAAGGAAAGGCATTCACATGCCGAGGTTCCACTGTACTTTTATCCATGCACTGCAGCATACCTTTCAGGATTTTATAACAAAAATTTTGATGTCTATCCTGTACCTTGATCTCCATTGTAGGGATTATGACGTCGTCTAGATCTCTGATCTGCATGATGGGTTGATCTGCCGGGATGGGGATCGCCTCTGTACCAACACACCAAACACTGTTATTTTGCAGTTATTTCCTAATCATTTTAATGTGCCAATAATATTTACATTTTAACAGAAACGACTCACTCTTCTCAGTTTTGTGTTTGCTTGCATCCATGTACGCGAGGGTGATGTAGGCGTGGCAGAGGGTCTCAGTACCGCGGATCAGTTGTGCCTTCTTCTTCCGGATCTCGTTGAGGATTTTCTGTGCCACGTCGGCTCTGTCCTGTGGAACAGATGCACCTCGTTAACTCTAATGTTGTCTATACAGTCTGTCTGTATTGAAGATAGAGTCTGATCAGAGGTGTGTTTTCTGACTGGTCTAAACTGTTAAAGACTGAACTGTATTATTAGGTGACAGACGTACCAGGTCGAGCGGTGAAGGCTGCCGCGTGCTGCTCTTGGACAGCCGGCTGCGGGAAAAGCACTCGTCCTTGTTGGCGTTGACGAGAGCGAGGATGATGAAGAGTGTGTGATGAGGGTGGTCCATAGACGACCGACAGATCAGCTGTGTGGCAAAGATGGTTTGAGGTGTGAAAGAAATCTGTATTAACCTGTGTCTATACTGGCAATATCAATATAAACAATATACACTGAATAGCCATAACATTATGACCACTGAGAGGTGACGTGAATAAGACTGATGATCTCCTCATCATGGCACCTGTTAGTGGTTGGGATATATTAGGCAGCAAGTACACATTTTGTCCTCAAAGTTGATGTGTTAGAAGCAGGAAAAATGGACAAGAGTAAGGATTTGAGCGAGTTTGACCAGGGACAAATTGTGATGGCTAGACCACTGGATCAGAGTGGGATGTGGGGTGTTCCCGGTCTGCAGTGGTCAGTATCTATCAAAAGTGGTCCAAGGAAGGAACAGTGGTGAACCGGTGACAGGGTCATGGGCGGCCAAGGCTCATTGATGAACGTGGGGAGTGAAGGCTGGCCCGTGTGATCCGATCCAACAGATGAGCTACTGTTGCTCAAATTGCTGAAGAAGTTAATGCTGGTTCTGATAGAAAGGTGTCAGAATACACAGTGCAGGACGGGTCAGGGCTGTTTTGGCAGCAAAAGGGGGACCAACACAATATTAGGTACGTGGTCATAATGTTATGTCTGGTCGGTGTATAAGTTTTGTGAATAAATAAACAGATACAGAATATTTTAAAGAACAAACATACACAGACTTAAATTATCAGGCATTTTTATTATTCAACCCTTCTCCAAGCTCACATTTGAAGATTTACTTCTACCACCAAGATCTGCACCTGAGGTGGTTCCTGAGGCTTCCACAGCACCCCAGAAGCACTTCTACAACTAACAAACATGAACTACAAATCATGACTTATGCCCAAAAATAAGAGAGAGGGAACAGCTCCCAAGGATGAATATGGGCCTGACGTTCCAGTGCCATCTAGGGTCTGATAAGTGTGTGCAGTGATCACTTGTTTGATTCACCCCTGAGCACCAGTCCAAAATTGGTCCTATGTGTGCTCACATTCCACGCCGAAAGGAAGGAAGGAAGGAAGGAAGGAAGGAAGGATGGATGGATGGATGGATGGATGGAATAACTGATGAGAAAATGGAAAGGAAGGAAGGAATAACTGATGATGAAATGGAAAGGAAGGAAGGAAGGAAGGAAGGAAGGAAGGATGGATGGATGCATGGAATAACTGATGAGAAAATGGAAAGGAAGGAAGGAAGGAAGAAATAACTAATGACGAAATGGAAAGGAAGGAAGGAAGGCATAACTATGATGACAAAATGGAAAGGAAGGAAGGAACGGAAGGAAGGAAGGAAGGAAGGAAGAAATAACTAATGACGAAATGGAAAGGAAGGAAGGAAGGCATAACTATGATGACAAAATGGAAAGGAAGGAAGGAACGGAAGGAAGGAAGGAAGGAAGGAAGGAAGGCATAACTATGATGACAAAATGGGAAGGAAGGAAGGAACGGAAGGAAGGAAGGCATAACTATGATGACAAAATGGAAAGGAAGGAAGGAAGGAAGGAAGGCAAAACTATGATGACAAAATGCAGAAATAGCAAAGTTTAAAAATCTTAAAATCTTGTTATTTTTCATACAAGGTACCTCGTTGAGAACATTGTGGAACCCCACATCCTCTGAAGAGACTGGATTGGAGACTTTGGTCCCCATGCGGGCAGCAAGCTGGTACATGAGAGGCAGGAACTTGTAGGATGGGATCTTTTCCACAGCTTTCTAATATGTGAAAGAAGACATGTGGTGAACTCTAAAACTAATGAAACTAATAAACATAAATAAGAGCTTTGCATTAGATCAAAGCTGCATGCTATGTAATGGGTTCTGCTGAAGGTTGTATGGTTCGATATAGATTATATAGAACAATAGAAATGTAGACACAGGGTTAGGGTTAGTGCTGTACACACTGGTCACTCACTTTCATCAGGTTGTTGACGTCCTTCACGTCGACGTTCTCCAGCCAGAGTGACGCCAGCCGGAACACCCAGGTGTCGTGTTCTTCGCCCAGCGCGAGGCAGCGTGTATAATTCTCCACCGCCTTCAGCAGGAAACGTCTGCGGTCGGCCTTCAAGTTGTCCAAAGCACGGACGTCCAGCTTCAGTTCCCTCTGCACCTTCACTGTGTACCTGCACAGCAACGGACAACACCCCCACAGAGCGTTTAATCTGGGAGTACACAATATTAAATCGTTAAGAAAGAGCGGAAATTAAATAGCGCTGACCGATTATCGTTGACTTTTCTCTCCCTCATGAGCTCCACTTCCTCTCTGGCCTTCTCCAGCAGCGCCTGCTTGTTCTCAAACTCTGACGACTTCATGTAGTTCTGGATACTCTGATACTGAGCGTCAGAGAACCGGGCCAGCGAGAGGAACGACTGAGTCTTCTGCCTCTGCAGTTTAGGTTCCGAAGATCCGCCCTGGCCCAGAGTGACAGCCTGGAGAAATTAAAATAAAATAAAATAAATAAAATAATAATATAAATAATATCATGCCTAAAATATTTTATCAAATAATAAACATCTATTAGAGAAATTAACTTATAGTTTCCATTTTGGTTTGTTGTCAAATAGTCCTCTTTGAATTTATTGGAACCGCATAATCAATTATATTAGCATATTATTAGCTTTTGCAGCTTGGTGAAGAAATTAGGGGTTCGACGTCGAAGGATGCGGCTCACTTTTAGCACCCCAGTCTTCAGCTCTGAATGTGGCTCATAGATATTATTTGTGACAATCTATATGCCATAAAGGAAGCTTCATAAGGGCAGAATGTCTCTCACTCTCTCCAGGTAGGTTTCCAGGATCACAGCAGGACTCTCTAAACACGTCTCAGCAAGCCAGCTGCCACATAACCTCAAACACTCAGAGCACACTGGCACCACGGCAGGGTTCACATCCACCTGGAAACACACACAAACATCATCTTTATAAGGTCAATGAACATTTACATAATTATTAGTGCTAATTCTAAACATAACTCTAACCTTAACCTCACTAACCAAAAATACAGAATATGGCTCTGGGAAAAATAAAATAAAATAATAATTTTTGTGTGCTAGCTCACTGCCTTTCCTTAAAGCCTTTCTCTCTTTGTTTCTGTCCATCTTTCTTTCTTCTTAAAATGACACGATAAATAACGACTTAATGAGATTTTCTGGAAATAAATCTTTCTATAAGCGAAGAACTATTTGGGAATGATCTTTTTGTTTCTTGTTATACAGTCCCTTCCAAAAGTATTGGAACGGCATGGTGGATTCTTTTGTTTTTGCTGCACAGTGAAGCAATTTTTGGGCTTGAAATCAAACCATGAACGCGAGATGACGGATCCTGATTTCAGCGTTGTACACTCACCAGATCCTCCAGTTTATCGATCATCTGTTTGAGCAATCCCAGAGCAAGTCCTTGCTCCTTCTTCACCCAGAACACTTGCGCCTCCTCCAGCTGCCACGCCCAGGAAGTAGAAGTGCTCACACTCGCCACGTTCTGCTGCTTCATCTGAAACACCGCCCTCTCTGCCAGCTACGACACACGCAGAATAACTCACATTTGTCACACATTAAAAATTTAATAGTTTACATAAAAATGTCGGAAAAATGAAACGAAGCCATAAGAACTGCAACACGTAAACAAACAGCATAAATGCACCTTCTTGGGGGGAAGAAAAAAAGATCATCATTGTACATATGCACAAGCTCTCGGACATGCAGACCTGAGTGTTTCCTGCAGTGCGCGCCAGTCTGCACAGCTCCATCAGGTGCGAGGAGTGGGTGGAGCTCAGGAAGCTCTTCCTGTCCGAGTCGGTCTCACATTTGAGAAGCGTCTCCTGGATGGATGAACGCAGAGCCAGGATCGGCTCGACCAGGCTGAAATCGCTGTCTGTCAACAGCTCCAAGTGCTGATGCCACTTCCTGAAGACATCCAGCTGGCTGGATTCACTAACACTAACACACACACACACACACACACACACAAACAAACAGCAGTGCATAATATGCTAATATGCTATTTAAAACACTCTGATTTGCACAGGACTCGTTGAAAACACTCAGGTTTTGGCATGGACCCTTAAATCTTATTATCTTTATTTTTAGTATTCTTTAGTATTTATTACCTTATTACCTATGTTTATGGATACTGCTGGAAGTTGTAAAGTTTCCATTGGGATGAATGAAGTATCTATCTATCTATCTATCTATCTATCTATCTATCTATCTATCTATCTATCTATCTATCTATCTATCTATCTATCTATCTATCTATCTATCTATCTATCTATCTATCTATCTATTTTTATAAAAGTTTCGTTTTACAAGGAGACTTATGTAACATTTATGGAAAAAGTCTCCAGTGTCAATAGTCTGTCAGCTTTCTGCCCTGGGGCAGTCTCCGGGACTATTTTAGTTTTTAAGTAACCTGACAAGCCGTATTTTTAGTCACATTATAACTCCAGTATAGAGAACAAGACCCAAAAATCTTTGATTATATGCTAGATTATTCTTTAATTAATAAAAAATTGTAGAAGTTGTTGTGATACACGAGAAAAAAAAACACTTGATGCTGGGCCACCAGTGTGTTACTGATTATTTCCTATAACCATTCAATTCAATTAAACTGGATCTGTACAGCATTTTAACAATGTCGCAAAGCAGCTTTAAAGTAACGTATAAATTCAGGATATAAATGATCAACTGATCAATTAATCCCTAATGAGTCAGAGGAGACGGTGGGAAGGAAAAAACTCCCTGAGACGATATTAGCAAGAAACCATGAGAGAATCCAGACTCAAAAAGGAAACCCATCCTCCTCTGGGTGACACTGGACAGTGTGATTATAAACCATTTCCCCTTCTCTGACTTTGTACTATATGGTCAGAAAGTGTCTAGTTTGTCCTGTTGTTCACTGCTGGACACTTGATTGTAAAACTGTTCCTGACAGTCATCTTCATGGTCTTCAATGCTACCATCCATACCATCTCATTTGCATAGCAGGTCCAATTTCCTTAATTAATCAATGACAAATTATTAAGCTGTCATATAAAAGAATATGATTTTCTTTATTTCTTTATTTCTCTTTAAGTACCTGAAAAGCTGCTTGACACTTTGGATTTCTTCAATCATCTGCAGGCTGCGTAGAGCTGGATAGAGAGAGGAGACGGCCTCCAGACTGCCACGACAAAGCTCTTCAACCACGCTGCCCCTTGAAAAACACACACGCATACACAAAATAAATGATCGAAACAACTAGAGGGACTATCAAGAGCATCCTGACCAGCTGGATCACTGCATGGTTTGGAAATTGCACCATCTTGGATGACGAGAGCCTGAAATGGATAGTGAGAAGAGTATTTTTCCTCCATCACAGGCATTTACACCACACCATCAGCATTGTGGATGACCCGAAGCACCCCTTACACACACACAGCCTCTTAAAAAGTTAACGAAACTCGGATCCTCGCAATCAGACTGTGGTAACAGCTTCTCCACTCAAGACATCAGACTCCTCAATACCCTGAGACTGAACTGACACCAACACACACACACACACACGTGTACTGTCTTGCAACAGCGCAAGTGTGTGTCTGATCTCCCCTTCGGCGACTGACCGCAACCTTGGGGTAACCATGTACAATCAGCTGTCCTTTTCCTCCCATTTTACTAATGTGACACACTCATGTCGGCTTCTTCTCTACAGCATTCTGCCATTTTTATCCACACAGGCTGCTCAGGTGCTTGTTCTACTTGCAGATCTACCTCTGAATGCAATTCGTCCACTGCAAATGATCCAAAATGCAGCTGCATGACTTGTTTTCTCCCACACCACCCCAATGCTGTTCCCTCCACTGGTTTCAGGTAGCTGCATGAATCAGATTCAAAACACTGATGCTGGCCTACAAAACCAAGAATAGACCAGCTCCCTCCTACCTCAAAGCTCTTATTACTCCTCACACTGCACCTCGCTCCCTCCGATCCACTAGCACTGCCCGACTGATCCCACCATCTCTCAGGGTCAGAGGTAGGTATACATCTAGACTCTCCTCTGTTCTGGCACCGAGGTGGTGGAACGAACTTCTCCTAGATGTTCCACCATCTCTCAGGGTCAGAGGTAGGTATACATCTAGACTCTCCTCTGTTCTGGCACCGAGGTGGTGGAACGAACTTCTCCTAGATGTTCCACCATCTCTCAGGGTCAGAGGTAGGTATACATCTAGACTCTCCTCTGTTCTGGCACCGAGGTGGTGGAACGAACTTCTCCTAGATGTTCCACCATCTCTCAGGGTCAGAGGTAGGTATACATCTAGAATCTCCTCTGTTCTGGCACCGAGGTGGTGGAACGAACTTCTCCTAGATGTTCCACCATCTCTCAGGGTCAGAGGTAGGTATACATCTAGAATCTCCTCCGTTCTGGCACCGAGGTGGTGGAACGAACTTCTCCTAGATGTTCCACCATCTCTCAGGGTCAGAGGTAGGTATACATCTAGAATCTCCTCCGTTCTGGCACCGAGGTGGTGGAACGAACTTCTCCTAGATGTTCCACCATCTCTCAGGGTCAGAGGTAGGTATACATCTAGAATCTCCTCTGTTCTGGCACTGATGTGGTGGAACGAACTTCTCCTAGATGTCTGAACTGACCATCAGTGACCGTCTTCAAACGGCGGATGAAGACCTAACTCTTCCTGAAGCACTTAAACGCTCTTATTTTTCCCTGTTTGTTTTATGTATTGTTATATGGTGATTTAAAAATAAATAAATAAATAAATAAAATGAAAATTTCTCCCAACACTTTTGCTAAGTTTTTAAGCTGATTCTATCCTAAGTCTGTGACCTATTGAACCAGTGTTAATGTTAATGTCTGCCAAATGCCAGAAATGTAAATGATGCACATGTGCACTTGATGTAGTTCAGTGTAGTCTCTGTATTGTTTTAAGAAACACCAGGATCCTAGAGGAACACTGTTTCAGTTCACTGTGTACTGATGTGAGACGGGTGTGGAGGTTGACCTTCTGCCAGGACAGTGACTCTATGTATTATCTGTCCATTCATCCATCCATCCATCCATCCATCTACCATCTATCCATTCATCCATCCAACTACCATCCATCCATTCATGCATCCATCTACCATCCATCCATTCATGCATCCATCTACCATCCATCCATCCATCCATCCATCCAACTACCATCCATCCATCCAACTACCATCCATCCATGCATCTATCCATTCATCCATCCATCTACCATCTATCCATTCATGCATCCATCTACCATCCATCCATCCATCCAACTACCATCCATCCATGCATCTATCCATTCATCCATCCATCTACCATCCATCCATTCATGCATCCAACTACCATCCATCCATTCACCATCCATCCATGCATCCATTCATCCATCCATGCATCTATCCATTCATCCATCCAACTACCATCCATCCATTCATCCGTCCAACTACCATCCATCCATTCACCATCCATCCATGCATCCATCCATCCATCTACCATCCATCCATTCATGCATCCATTCATCCATCTACCATCCATCCATTTATCCATCCAACTACCATCCATCCATCTGTCGATCCATCCATCTACCATACATCCCATCCATCCTCTATCCATCCGCACACTGCTTATCCTTTATTCATAATTAGCTAGCAAAAAACAAGTGACTCCTTCCAGAAGGAGAGATTTAGAAGTGTGGCAATACTTTTTTTTGTAATTAATTTAGCAAACTAAGCGATTTTGGTGAAGAGTAAAGACGGAGTAAAGATTTTACTCCACATTTAAATGATCAGACCCTCCTGGACTTTACTCTGATTTTAGCAGCCAAACTTTTTGCGTGATTTTTCAAAGTTTCCCATATAACTTCAATTGGTGAAACTGCAAGCACAGGATTCTCCTTTTCACCGTCTGTGATGTTCAACACACGTGAATTGAAGAGGGATGCGTGTTGTGATGACGTCACGTGATGTGTCTCGGCACAAATCTGCAGTAATTTTGAAAAATTGCAAGGTTTTTTTTTTTAATATCATGAGGAGAGTGAGCTCTTACTGTGTAAGTTTGATATGTTTGCATTTTTCTGATCCTGTGCTCATGCTGGCCGCGTGTACCTGGTGTGTTTCAGGGTTTGCTCGAACAGGAAGAAGTCTTTGTCCTTCAGCGCTTGCAGAGCAGTGAACACAGACTCGTTGAAGCCAGGATTCAGTTTCTCACTCCTGCAAAATAAGAAACATTCATGAATCTAGTTAATACACCGGGGAAGATATTTAATCAGCATGAAACTTTGGCATTGTAAGAATGTCTAATCCGTTCGGTCAGAAGGTGTTTGGTTAACAGCACAGCTCTGACATAGTTAAGTAATGTAAGGTTTATTAACATGGATATGCTCGTTTCTATAGTATCAACTGGACTTGCGCCACATAACCAAAGCCTAATATAGGACAAAATGCAGTTGTCTAAAAGAGAAAAATGTCCGATTTTTGTTATGGTGAAGCTTTCTGTTAGGAGTTGTTTATTTAACATTCACAGAAGGAGTCTCCACTGTCAAAGCCAGAAGAGAAGACTGTACGGTGGATAGATAGATAGCCAGATAGATAGACAAATAGACAGACAGATAGATACAGAAAGACAGTCAGATGAATAGATAGACGAAGAATGAGACAGACAGATAGAGATATACTGTAGATAGACAAAGACAGAGACAGACAGACATGTAGATATATAGATAGATGGAGACAGACAGACAGGCATGTAGATATATAGATAGATGGAGGCAGACAGACAGACATGTAGATATATAGATAGACCGACAGACAGACAGACATTCATGTAGACATTCAGATAGATGAAGACAGACAGACATTCAAGTAGATATATGGATAAATAGACAAACAGAGAGACAGACATGTAGATATACAGACAAATGGAGACAGACAGACAGACATGTAGATATATAGATAGACAAACAGACATAAAGACTTTCATGTAGACATATAGACATATAGACAGACAGACAAACTCTTAATCGAGGGCCAGCTTTTATACCTTTCGAAATAAATACACCTACCTCTCGTCCGCATCGGTTTCCCACTGCGTGTTCCTCCAGGCTGCCTGGAAGTGAAATTCTCGGAGCTCAGGCGCCCACTCGGCCCCGTGTCTTCGCAGACCCTGCAGGTACGTGTTCAGGATCCCACACAGCCCCAAATTCTGCAAACCCTAGACAGAGTAATGGCCGAGTTACTGTAAGAGACAGACGTGCTGAAGGATTGATGTTTCAACACTGTGTGAGATTCAGACACAGGTTCATCTTTACCTCCATTATTCCAACCTGCCTCGTCACCTCGGGGAGATTGGCGTGAAGGTCGTAGGAAGCCAGAGCCTTACCCCACATGGCCTCATGCTCGTACGTCCTGATTCTGGTAAAACGGAAATGTGTTAAAATAAAAACATACAAAAACAAAAGCAAGATGTACCTGTATGAGGTGAGAAGACAAACCTAGTGAGAGGATTAATCAGCTTGCCGCCTCCACATCCATACAGACTATCAGGCTCCCCAATGCTCCTGTACACCTCAATCAGGATGTCCTGCACAAATTAAATGAAGTTATAGTGCACCAATGCTTCGGACTACAAACTGACTCCATTAACGTGCGAGGTACCTGCAGGCTCATGCCCGAGTCTTCTACGCTCTTCTCGGACATGCTGCCGATGGACAGGTTTTGACTGCTGTCGTCAAACGTGATCCTGCGTGATGTCCTGGATTGAGCTCTGAAGAAAAGTAACAGTATATACACACAAAATATAACAAAAAAGTCAATAATACGAAATCGTATATCTAAATGCCAAGAGAAAGGGTAGAAGAAGTCATTCTTGCCCAATGCTATCTGAGAAGTTTTTATAACAAGGTTAGGAAACTATATAACAGCATTATTAATAAAATTCAAATTCAAATTTTATTTGTCACATACGAAATCATACATAGTACGACATGTAGTGAAATGCTTATTACGACTGTCTTACATAAAAGAGGAAAGAATAGAAAGTAAATGTGTAAAAGAAAGTGTAGCAGATATAAAAGTGTAAAAATATAAAAGTATAAAAACAAACACAAAAAAAAAATATATATATATATATATATATATATATATATATATATATATATATATATATATATATATATATATGTGAAAAATAAAACAATATAAAATAAATATATGTGTAGACTCTATATGTACAGAAGATACAGTGTATGAATATGACTATATGTAGATAAAAGGTCTGCTAAAGTCAACATTGAAATGGTGATGCAAAAGAGTGTAGTATGTACAGTGTGCATAAGTAAGATAAATATATAAATATATTGTAGAAGTGTATATGAGGCAAAATATAATGTCCAGTTTTACAGGGAGCAAAGTGACAGTGCAGTGCACACACAAAGATGTACAGAGAAGATGTACAGTGAGTGTTATTGTGTATACAGAGTAGTGCAATATAGCATGTACAACAATCAGCTGAGGTAGAATGTTATGTTATGTTGTGTGGGGGTAAGAACAGAGAATCCAGATCCTAGGTGTACTGGTTGAGGGCCCGAATGGCCTGCGGGAAGAAGCTCCTCCTCATTCTCTCTGTGTTCACCTTCAAAGAACGGAAACGTTTCCCTGACCTCAACAGAGAGAAGAGTCCATTGTTGGGATGGCTGAGGTCCTTCATAATCTTGCTGGCTTTGGTCCAGCACCGCTTACTGTATATGGAGTCCAGGTCAGGAAGCTCGGTGCGGATGGCGCGCTCGGCTGATCGCACCACCCTCTGGAGAGCTTGCCTGTCCTGTTTGGTGCTGTTCCCAAACCAGGCAGTGATACTTCCCGTCAGGATGCTCTCAATGGTGCAGGTGTAGAATGTCTTTAGCACTTTTGAGGGCAGTTTAAAGTCCTTCAGGCATCTGAGATGATAAAGACGCTGCCGGGCCTTCTTCACCAGGGTGTTAACGTGACAGGACCGTGTCAGGTCCTGCGTGATGTAGACACCTAGGTAACGGAAACTGTTCACTCTCTCCACTGGGGTCCCGTTGATGGTGAGGGGCTGGTAATTCCTCTCCTGCTTTGTGCTAAAGTCCACCATCAGCTCCTTAGTCTTGCTGACGTTCAGGAGGAGATTGTTGACCTGGCACCATGTCTCCAGGTTTTTAATCTTCTCTAGGTAGGCCGTCTCGTCGTTATTGGAGATCAGGCCCACCACCACAGTATCGTCCGCAAACTTCATGATGTTGGTGGAGCTGGAAGTGGCCACACAGTCAAAGGTGTACAGAGAGTACAGCAGGGGGCTCAGAACACAACCCTGGGGGGCTCCAGTGCTGAGGGTGAGTGAGGGTGAGACATGGTTGCCCACCCGTACTGCCTGAGGTCTGTCTCGCAGGAAGTTGGAGATCCACCGACACAGGGATGGGCTAAGGCACAGGATCTCCAACTTAGTGGTGAGTATGGAGGGAATTATGGTGTTAAACGCTGAACCGTAGTCGACAAACAGCATTTTGACATAATTCCCCCTTCTGCTGTCCAGATGGCTCAGGGCTACATGATGGAGGTGTGCGATGGCGTCCTCCATCATAATTCATCATTATTATTATTATTATTATTATTATTATTATAAGAAGTAGTAGTATAGTATAACCAGTAGTAGTATAACTCTTGTGTTAAGTCTAAATCATCCCTTCGTCATCTTTCTTGCTTATGATAAGTCTTAGTCCTCTTTGTTGCTTATGTTAAGACTTAGTCTGAAACTGCATTTGGTTTTGGAAAATGAGCCGTCCCTTTATTCTCCTCTCTCTCTATAAACAGATGACCAAATGTTCTTTTTTTTGCTGTTTTTGGTAAAAATCTCATAAACATGCCATTAAAAATGATAATCAGATGAATCAGACAGCACAGAACAGCTGTATGTCCAGCCATAAGTTGTGTCTCTGTACTGCAGCTCTCCAAAACTCCAAAAAGCCCTAGCCGTACCTGTGCTTCTCCTCTATGCCGTTGCGGATGTTGTCCACGTAGATCTCGGAGTAAAGCAGGGCGGTGAAATGGGCGGAGCAGAGCTGTGCCGCTCGAGCCACTTCCAGGTAGTTCAGATCCAGCCAGAAGTTGGACTCGCACACGGTTCCACACTCAGCACTGCAACGGTATTAAGACTGATTAATATTACTAGTAGTAATAGTAGACCCTGCCTGCATTTACACATAATCTACATTGTCTTTAAACATCACATGATCACAAGCATACTTAATATCTTTCTCTCTCTGTCTCGTTGTACATCCCACTCCCGAGCTCCCAGTGTTCTGAGTTTCCAGTGTGACCACTGGCTCTACCCCTGGTCAGGGTCTCGTCGCTGATGCTGTGGATGAATCTGTGTGGACAGCCTTTGACCAGGAGACAGCTGACCAGGAGACAGCTGTGACCAGGAGACAGCTGTGTACAGAGCCACTTGGAGACTATCACACAGTCACGGATCTGCCGTTACATCTGTCAGCTTGCAACAGCAAGGAATTAGTGTCTATAATGAACTCAGAAACTACGCTGACCTAATAGCTCCCCATAAGCCTTTGGTTGCTGTTGTAGAAAGAACATTATTTAGTTACATTTACATTATTTACTGTCCAGTGTCATTCAAATGAGGATGAGCTTCTCTTCTGAGCCTGGTTCCTCTCAAGGTTTCTTATCTCTCTCACTCTCTCTCTATCTCTCTCTCTCTCTCTCTCACTCTCTCTCTCTCTCTCTATATATATATATATATATATATATATATATATATATATACACTATATTGCCAAAAGTATTCGCTCACCTGCCTTGACTCGCATATGAACTTAAGTGACATCCCATTCCTAATCCATAGGGTTCAATATGATGTCGGTCCACCCTTTGCAGCTATAACAGCTTCAACTCTTCTGGGAAGGCTGTCCACAAGGTTTAGGAGTGTGTTTATGGGAATTTTTGATCATTCTTCCAGAAGCGCATTTGTGAGGTCACACACTGATGTTGGACGAGAAGGTCTGGCTCTCAGTCTCCGCTCTAATTCATCCCAAAGGTGTTCTATCGGGTTGAGGTCAGGACTCTGTGCAGGCCAGTCAAGTTCATCCACACCAGACTCTGTCATCCATGTCTTTATGGACCTTGCTTTGTGCACTGGTGCACAGTCATGTTGGAAGAGGAAGGGGCCAGCTCCAAACTGTTCCCACAAAGTTGGGAGCATGAAATTGTCCAAAATGTCTTGGTATGCTGAAGCATTCAGAGTTCCTTTCACTGGAACTAAGGGGCCAAGCCCAGCTCCTGAAAAACAACCCCACACCATAATCCCCCCTCCACCAAACTTTACACTTGGCACAATGCAGTCAGACAAGTACCGTTCTCCTGGCAACCGCCAAACCCAGACTCGTCCATCAGATTGCCAGATGGAGAAGCGCGATTCGTCACTCCAGAGAACGCGTCTCCACTGCTCTAGAGTCCAGTGGCGGCGTGCTTTACACCACTGCATCCGACGCTTTGCATTGCACTTGGTGATGTATGGCTTGGATGCAGCTGCTCGGCCATGGAAACCCATTCCATGAAGCTCTCTGCGCACTGTTCTTGAGCTAATCTGAAGGCCACATGAAGTTTGGAGGTCTGTAGTGATTGACTCTGCAGAAAGTTGGCGACCTCTTCACACTATGCGCCTCAGCATCCGCTGACCCCGCTCCGTCAGTTTACGTGGCCTACCACTTCGTGGCTGAGTTGCTGTCGTTCCCAAACACTTCCACGTTCTTATAATACAGCTGACAGTTGACTGTGGAATATTTAGGAGCGAGGAAATTTCACGACTGGATTTGTTGCACAGGTGGCATCCTATCACAGTTCCACGCTGGAATTCACTGAGCTCCTGAGAGCGACCCATTCTTTCACAAATGTTTGTAAAAACAGTCTGCATGCCTAGGTGCTTGATTTTATACACCTGTGGCCATGGAAGTGATTGGAACACCTGATTCTGATTATTTGGATGGGTGAGCGAATACTTTTGGCAATATAGTGTATATATATATATATATATATATATATATCCCCACGTGCATCAATGAGCCTTGGCCATCCATGACCCTGACGCCGGTTCACCACTGTTCCTTCCTTGGACCACTTTTGATAGATACTGACCACTGCAGACCGGGAACACCCCACAAGAACTGCAGTTTTGGAGATGCTCTGATCCAGTGGTCTAGCCATCACAATTTGGTCCTTGTCAAACTCGCTCAAATCCTTACACTTGTCCGTTTTTCCTGCTTCTAACACATCAACTCTGAGGACAAAAGGTTCACTTGCTGCCTAATATTTCCCACCCACTAACAGGTGCCATGATGAGGAGATAATCAGTGTTATTCACTTCACCAAGTCCATCATGAAGCCAGAACAACCGCCAACTGTTCAGTGTTTCAGGGTGGATGTTCTAAAGAAACACAAAAGGACGAGAAAGACGAAGTCAATAAAAACCTGTTAGGTCCTAGTGGTCGTCTCTGCTGTCTGAGGTAGTCGACGACGGCTAGCATGGTGCGCAGAGAACATGTATCGGGCTGGTTCTGAACGCCAACATCTGCGTCTCCTGTTGAGAGATGTCAGAGATGCTCTGTCTGAACATCCATTCCCAGTATTCAGGCTACACATAATGCTTGTAGTTGCACCTTAAAGCTAAGCATTAGGCTTATAGTGCTATTCGTGTTTACATTTGTCTATGAATGGTGACTAATATCAGAAAGAAAGAACATGCATGATTGATTGATTTTCAATGCCACTTGTTCTCATCAATTATGATCTTAAATGTCATAGACAGCTATATAAAAATATACAGATAGTGTACCTCAGCCCATGCTGACAATATTGATTATAGTAAACAGTGTAGGAATACAGAAGTATACCTGAATCCGGGAGTATGGGGGTGGTGGGGCGGCTGCCGGAAACGCTCGGCCTGCAGCAGCTACTGAAGAAGTGCTGGATGTGTGTGGAGAGAAGATCCCTCCATGAGCCATTTCTGTCTGGCAGCAACATGTCATGGATGAAAAGGGGAAGCATATTTTGGCAGAAATCTGTTTTCACCTGGAAAAGATTGGAAAAGTTTCGATGAGGCTAAGGGGTTACATGATCTTACGTCTTAAACCTCTCACTTAAGTCTCTGACACATTTACAAACACATTCTTGGGTCAGAGACGGATTTTATAATATTCAACTAGTGAATCTGGATGTTCAGATGCTAGAAAATCTGAGGTGCTCTTTGTGCCATCAGCCATCAGATTCCACAGTGCAATAGGACCAAGTACCTCCTACTCCACTGACTCTCTCAAACACACACAGTCAAGCAATGGGTTTGTCATAAGGCATGTTGGAGACTCGCTACTGCTCATTAACCCTAACCCGACAAGACCATCCCTGCACTAAAGCATGGTGGTGTCAAGCATCATGTTGACAGGAGGAATGCTTTTCTTTCAGCAATCCAATCGAGAGAAGGAATGAGTAAAAATAACAGTAAAGGTGATGTGGAAATACCTCACAAAGTGCTCTGGTCATGAGCAGGGCTTCATTGCAGACCCCTCCACTGTCCAGCAGAGCCATGCAAAGGTTCCTTAGCCACTCCTTGTGCTTTCCAGACTGCGCTAACCACAACTCTGCACTGTCCACCCGATCCCTGGAAGCTGAAGTGACCTCCGGTCTCACCGTCTGCTCCTAGGATAAGAAACAGTAACATTTGAAGAGCACCTTACAACCAGTTATTGTTTTTATAACTTCTTAATAAGACATGGTGGATGAGACATATTTTTGATCCAAAGATTATTCAAAAAGATTTTTAAATAAAGTAATCGGGCACACAAGCAAGAAAATGAGCAATTTCTCTTTCTTGCCATTGGTTCATTTCCTTCACGGAGGCCACAGGACAACACTGAACTCATTGTCATGTTCATGAAACCAGGTAGAGACAACTTTTGCATTGTGTGTTATCATGCTGTAAAAGATAGTAAGCTGTGGCATTCAAGTGATGATCGATCGATTGATATTTACAAGCCAGAAGTTTGCTAAGAGAACATTCCCCACAGCATTAAACCATCTCCACCGGCCTAGATTATTGACACGAGGCAGGTTGGGTCCATGGATTCATGCTGTTAGTACCAAATTCTGATGCTACTATCTGTGTGCCTCATCATGATTTATCAGACCAGGCAAAGTTTTTCCAGTCTTCAACTGTCCAGTACTGGTGAGTCTGTGAACCCTGATAAGAACTTCTGCTGTTTTGACATGAGATGCTTTTCTGCTCATCACAACTGTACAGAGGTACTGTAACCTTTCTGCCAGAACCGAACTAGCCATTCTGAGTTGAGGTCTCATCAACATGGTCTTTCAATGGATGTATTTTCTTTATTGCACAACTCTGAGCAAACTCTATAGACCGTTGTGTCTGAATATCCCAGGAGAATATCCCCTTTTCCCCTCCCCATTCTGATGGTTGATATAAACATTACTTCAAGCTAATCATGAGTGTACCAAAATGTACATATGTTCCTAATAAAGTGCTCAGTGAATGTAATGGCTATTAAACCTTAGGTATCACAAATTTGGCCTGAATTTTAAACCCTACTATACTGTAGGAACACGAGCTCTCACTCAGAGATACTTGCTTTTCTCTTTGCTGAGCGAAACGGACTCAGGTAAAGCAGCATCGAGTCTCTCTGGTTCTTGTGCATCTCCCAGAAATCCAAACCGGACGGAGTGGCCAAAATATCTTTCAGACACACAGCAGCAGCCTGGCGGATAGAAATACTAACACACATGTGCGATGGTTAATTCATTTAAATCATATAATTGAATAATAAAGACAAGACTATACTGTGTGTATTTTAAAAGAGGAGCATGATGAGGTCTGGTCAGATGACTGCATGGTCACCTGTGGTCCGTCAGTGCGTTGTTCATGCAGCTGAGGATGATGAGGACCCACTGATGATGAACGTCATCAGGATAAACAGAAGCTGCCTGGCTGTAAATCTGATCTTTCCCATGATGCAGCGCAATGGTAGACAAGTCCACAGGCCCGAGTTCTCCCAAGCAACCTCCAACAGCCTCTGAGAGAAGAAGAGCAGAGGTTAAACATGTGTGAGGAAATAAAATAAAAGTAAATGCAACAGAATGCAGCGCTCACCTAAAATGTCTCTGCCTCCAGGATGGTTGGCTGCCAGTTTGCACAGCTGCAAGACGTTCAGCACCAGCTTGACCAGCACACTGCTGGACGGATCGGCTTTGCCAAAGAAAGTCAAGTGAAAAGTTAACTAAAAACCAAATCATTTGGAATTTGTACTGAACTTCAGACAGTAATTAAGCATGAAGGATCACTTAAGGGCTTTTCACACTGAGCTTAAACCTGTCTAATCCTCATTCTAAGCCACACTTTTAACCCAGGTACAGAAACCTCAGGTGGCTTAGCACCGCTATTTACCCGGGGTTATGAGACCCTGCTCTGAAGCCGAGTTAGCAGCGCTTTTTGCAGTGTTAACCCCACACTGCAGTGCCACATGTGTAGTATGAAACGACGAGGCGTTAGAATGTTACGGCTAGATGCCCAGCAACAAAAACCCAATCAGAAATTGAACAGCTTGTGCCTCAGTCTCAGAAACCCTGCTGAGTAGCTGAGGAAAAAACGGAAAATAACGTCAATTTAGAGCGGTCACGCGCTGTATTGATCCAATCATAGCTATTGACGACACAAATATGGAAATCACAATGTTAACCCAGGGTTCAGGAATATACAGTGTGAAGCATGAGATTATGAATATCCAGGATCAGATTGTTAACCCGGGTAAAGCAGTGTGAAAGGTGAAACAAGATGACCCAGGATTCCCTTTACCTGTCACATAATGACGAATCAGGCTGGCATGGCATAAAATAATGTTCAGTTTAGATTAGGTGAAGATTCACTTACACTGTTTCCATAAGTGCACAAGCCTAAATCATTGATCAGCAGGATACAGTGATTTTCTTTAAATCACAGGACTATAGTTGGTTCACTATAAAATCGAAGCTGTCTGTTGTACACTATATTGCCAAAAGTTTTACAACACCCCTCCAAATCATTGGAGCGTTAAGAGTTCCT